>NW_019384388.1:382778-461370 GCF_000671375.1 Centruroides sculpturatus | reverse complement strand
ATGCTTAACAAAAAAAAAAAAAAAAACAGATACTCACATTCACAGCGCCTCCTCTGCGTTTCCCGCAAGAGGAGGCGCTGTCCTCGGCCCTGTCCTCTCGCTATTTGGCGACATCTAGGCTTCGCTGAGGCCGCTGGTCCCTGCCTCCGCTTGGTCCTTCGGGTCGACGACAAAGGTGTTCGTTGAGTCCGAGGTCTGAAAAATCACATAATCCAGGTTTTCACATCTGCTAGGAACTATCCTTTGGTCACGTCCACTATACAAAAGCTGCACTACTCACGGGGGGGTCGTCATCTCCTTGCGGATCCTCTTCATCGGGCAGGTACACATCAAAATAGGGCTCGTCTGGCGGCTGATCTTCGTCCACGGGTACACCGATCGTCTTCAGTTGGAGACCTTCACGACCGGGACCCGGGTAGACGGCCACAATATGTTCGATGAACTGCCGGTATTTTGCCGATTCCGTTGGCAACTGGGACAGGAACCGCGTCCTGTACACATAGGTGCAGGTGTAACTTTGCAGGCTCCTGTCCGTGCGAAGCGACTTTATGGACTTCTTCAGCCAGCGATTTCTACACTCGATGTTCTGAGTGTGGGCCTCGGGATCATTCGTGTATGAGTCACTTAGATTTTACACATACGCGAGCCGTTCACAGCCCGGCACACGTATGTGTAAAATCTAAGTGACTCGTACAACACGGAATTCATATAAAACGGAATTATCAACAGTGTTATAGGGGTTCGACTGTAACGACATCATTACATAAAATCAAAGAATTTTATAGCATCACTTCTCAAAGTACTCATTAAATTATATATCATAAGATATATGTAATTACTTTGAAATTTATTATATTTATTACATATGAATTAACTTTTAAATATTTGACACGTGTTTTGCAGCTTCTTTGTAACTGGTGATCCGAAACTGAAATCGTTCAGAGACGCTATAAACGTATTCAGAATGGCAGAGTATTACGAAATAGAAGAACTTCGGAGTATCTGCAGGAAATACTTACTTCATAATTTACACTTGTCTAACGTGTGCGAAGTCTACGAGTTTGCACGAGAGAAAGAGGATGACTTACTGAAGTTCAACTGTTGGAAAATATTCGATAATTGCTGGTTTACTGTTATCCACAGTTCCAGTTTTCTCCGATGCGGAACAGAAACAATAATGACATTTGTTTCTCGACCAAAGTACAAAGAATTCAACGAGTTTATACTTTTCAAGAGCATTTATAATTGGGCGTGCCGCAAATACTTCAATAACAAAGATGATCAAGAAGAAACTGTGAAATTTGAAAAAATTCGTGAATACATGCTACCATATTTACCGCTCGTACGATTTCTATCAATGAATACAGATGAATTACGGAAAGTATTTTCTACAAACGTTCTGACATCTTCAGAGATAAAGTATATTACCTCATCCATGAATAATTGCCTTCATCCACGCGCTCGAACAATTTGCCCTCTTTCGAAGAAAAGAACCGAAGAATGTTACAGCTCATTAATCGTTTACGTCAATAGACACGAACACGGAGATCGTCTGGAACGTTTTGTCGATGCCGAAACGAATTTTTACTGCACGTTTTACTCATTAGAGAATTGTTTCTTGACACACGTAATTCTTCCTATCAAGAAACCAACATCTACCCCAATCGATGGCGTTAGAATGACATTAACTTATTCTGGGTGCTCGTTGACTGGGAATTATTCTTGTTCTAGCTCGGGTGAAATATCTCTGGAATGTCCAAAATATTTGAAGAAAAGAGAATTGGTAACTATTGTGTGCCGACTTCCAACAAATTTATCGTTAAGTGAGAGAATAAAAGTNTGTTAAGAATGGAAGAGTTAACAATGAAATTGTTAAGAATGGAAGAGTTAACAATGAAATTGTTAAGAATGGAAGTGTTAACAATGGAAGTGTTAACAATAAAAGTGTTAAGAATGGAAGTGTTAACAATGTGAGAGTAGCCAAGGGTATAAGGAAATTACCTATATCACTTACTGGTGCACGATCGTGTGATCGGCTGTCTAAACTTTTTATAGGAAGGCGCTGTATCAAAATTGATCTGAACGGCGAAGTTCAAATCCACGTCAGGTTCCCGACACCAGTTTGTCAATTTCTCGTTGCGCGGACAAACACGCGTATGAGATCTTATTCGGAATCAATTGAAGAGACATTTGAGTATATTTAACAAGAGTAAATTTAATAATTCAAAAACAAAACGAATAGAAATAATCGATGAACGACAATTAAGCGACAAGATATAGGCTAAGACTTATTCTATGCTAATGCGCGATCGAGAGAGAGAGAGCTCACAAAATCATTCGAAACCATACGACCTGATTCAGTTGACGCTTGTCTTCTTCTCTGCAGGTAAGGGACACCTTGTAGATAGAGTTCATATACTTCTTCGTACAGGAAATCAATACGTGCACAAAATATAAAAGGATCTTCACTAAGTTCAGACTCGGAACTTAGTCTATGGGACTCGTTTAAGGGCGTTGGTCATCAGGAGGAGAACTGCATGGAGTTTTGACGCTTCGGATCTGTCGAAGAACTCCCCGAATTTGGACTAATTTCCCTTATATCTCCTGAATTTCGACCAATCATCGGCCAGTAACTCTTTCGTGAGAACGGACGAAAGGGGGATGAATGAGGGGTAACCATTTCCCATCTGAGTGAGATTTTTAACCCGATAAGGGAAAGTCAGAGGATGTTCTCTTCTGTGAAAGGAAGTAACATCTGTTATCTGGGTTTTTCCCACGTCCAAAACACTAGTTTTCACAAAAATGAAGTAATATTTTGTGTTGATATTTTACCATTATTAATAAAATTCATAAATTAGACCAATGGAAGAGTTAACAATGAAATTGTTAAGAATGGAAGAGTTAACAATGAAATTGTTAAGAATGGAAGAGTTAACAATGAAAGTGTTATGAATGGAAGTGTTAACAATGGAAGTGTTAAGAATGAAAGTGTTAACAATGGAAGTGTTAAGAGAAAGCAGCGTGCAAGTTTTACAGGCGCAGATGCAATTTTTTGGGGTTTTTGCAAGAAATCGAACATATTTTTAGACCCATGTAAAAATTTTCTCATTAGTCTGGAATCAGGGGTCCTAATTCTTGCATTTTGTGAAAATGGGTAAGATTGGCTATAATATAATCTTAATCTTAAATGTTTTGGAATAGTCGAGGATCGTTATGTGTGAGTAGTGGGGATGGCCTTTGAAGACGTGTGACAGAAATGCTTCAGTTGATTTTTCATTAGTACAAGTGTACGAATAACAGAAATAGGTAGAAAGTGAAAAGTGAATAGTAAAGTGTGAGAAGTAAAAATATAAAAAACAATGCCAAAGCGTAAGAAAGAATTTTTGCGGTCTCAAATTATATCTCAAAGGCAAAAGATAGCGAGGAGAAATGAAACCACGGAAGGAAAAAAAGTACTGAATTTACTGGTTATAGCTGTATTTATTCGATTGTGATGGTTGTCTCTTTAATCCTTTTGGTAGACTATCTCACAGCAAAGGTTAATAAATTCTTTTATTAGTATTCACATATGCATTTCGAACCGGTATAACATTCCCGGTACGTCTAACATTGCTACGAGAAAATTATCAATGAAACAGAAATAATCAGAAAAAAGAGCAACTTGAAAACTATAGGGAACCACATCGAATCAGAGAAAGATTATGCAGAGAAAGAGAAACAGTTATATATATATATATATATAACTACAAATAAAATTCAGCGAACGGGGTACTTGCAGCTAGTAATACATAAAAAAACTTAAAATTGTTGTTTTCTTGCTTTTTCATTTGCAAATCGGCCAATCACTTTCTCTAAATCAAGTTGACAAGCTATCGTTTTAGCGTTCGAGTGTTTTACTTTGTACTATTATCAAAATAATGGTTGAAAATTATCCCTGTCGAGGTTCTTCTGCCCGTACCGGACATTGTATGGGGACGCTTATCAGGTGCTTTGCTGTCAACGTTGGAATCAACTCTTGACATGCCCAGCAGGGATCTACCTAATAGACCTCAACAGACCACAGCGCTGCAACTCTTCAGTGCATAACCACCAGCATTATTTTTGTTTCTATTAATTTCTTTTTATGTTTGCCCTCGTAATAGTATGTAAACCATTATAATTGTCGGTTGTCTACTTTATTTTATTTTATTTTTCTTTGCTCAATATAAACAGTATATTTGTATATGTATACTTATATCAATAATTGTAAAATACGACTAACTGTCCGACTATTGTATTGTTATTACTACATTTATATATTTTTTATAAATAATTGTAAGCAGATTATGCTTCTGCGGAATCTGCAATGTAACCTATGTTACGAAATAAAAAGATTTGTGTGTGTATGTCAATTGGACTGTATACTCCAATTCCACTCTAACAAGACAAAAGGCATAATTTTTAACCTTCCTGGTCGCCCTAATCTTTATTTACGTGTCCCCACTGTTAAAATGGGTGGAAAGTCAATAAGTATAAAAAAAAACACTGACATATCTGGGAATTATCCTGGATTACCGGCTCTCCTGGGAGCCTCATATTCATTATGTAACAAAGCGAACTGGATTAATTTTCCAGGCCTTCACTAAGGTTGCTCGTGGCACGTGGGGACTTAGTTTTGATGCTCTTGAAACAATTTACAATCAATTATTCATACCAATTATTACTTATGCTTGTGGGTGTTGGGGATGGGCATCAAATAAGACCCATCTTAAACGTAAATTAACATCAGCTCAGAGGAAAGCTTTGATCCCTCTCACCAAAGCTTATAGAACTACCTCCAACTCTTCCCTACAAGTGTTAGCACGAAAGCCTCCTATAGAACTACAAATTCAGTTCTATAGCCAACTTAGCTGTCTAAAATGGGGGAATAACATCCATCTAACCAGAGATACAATTTTAACTTCGGAGTTTGAATCTGAAACCCCCGTTAGCTTGTCACCAAGTCCGAGTATACCTCCTATAAACATTATTTACGATACAGATTATAATGGCATTTTAGTATTTACTGATGGATCGAAAAAAGGCAGTAACGTTGGCTGCTCGTTCGTTGTTTTACTGAATAATAATGAAATACATCATAGCACTTTTAGACTTGGTGTATATACAACAATCTTCCAGGCAGAGTTATTTGCCATTCTTATAGCCCTGACATGGGCAAATACTCAGTACCAATCAAGTGATATTACGATTATCAGTGACAGTGCTTCTTCCCTAGCCGTCATTAACAGCTCACAACTACATCCTTTGTCTATACGTATTAAGAATCTGATAATGAGTTCCAGTAACAAATATAGCCTGATGTGAACTAAGGCACATCACGGTTTAGCCGGGAATGAAAGAGCTGACGCATTAGCTAAAGCAACTGCCAATAATTCGCAACTAGAAATCTCTTATAACAAAGTCAGCTTGACCACTGTTAAAAGACTTTTATGGAGAGAAGTCCTGGATATATGGCAAAACAAGTGGAACAGCAATAGGGAGAAAATAATCTATAAATTCTTCCCTAATATCAATGATATTTATAAATACCACTGGTTGAAATCTGACCACTGGTTATCACAGTTTTTTACTGACCACGGAAAATTTGCAACATACCTTGTACCTATCAAGATTTGCCAGTCATAATACAACTTTATGCACTCGCTGCAACATTACAGATGGCAGTGACCATTATTTTTTGATTATGTATGTTTAGAAAAGGAAAGACAAGAAATTAAAATGATTTTGTCTGAGCGTGGTGTTGTATGGCCTTGTAAACACAATGAATTAATAAATAATTATGAAAAATTTCTATATTTTAATAACTTAGTAAGAAGATACAGTAAAATCACCACGATCTGTCCTAAATAAACTTATATTGGCTTGTTACATTTATCTGGTATTACATTGTTAATCCATGTGCGTACAGAGAGAGATTGCTCTGCCTTTTCATATAAACTTAATAGTATTATGTGGTCGATGGAACAATTCATTAACGCCCGAATAACTTAATTATATGCAAGGATAGTAATCTTTCATTTATTACTGCAATAACTGGTATAATATGATGTGTTGCAATTGACACTTATACATTACAAGGATAACTTATCAATCTGTTTTATAGTATGTGACAATACTTTGACTGTTATAATGCCTGGTTGGAAGTATCTTTCTTCACTCTTTAATAGTGATGTAACGAATATTCGGTTACTATTCGGTATTCGGCTTATTCGGCCGAATACCGAATATTTAATCACTATTCGGTCGAATACCGAATACCTAAAATCAGGAGTAATAAATAACAAAAACACAGTAAATTAATCATTTTGATATTTACATTTATTGTTATCGAGTTAGTGTTGTTTATTTATATTTATTTATAACTTGTAACATGCACAAAATAAAACAGAAAATAATATCAGTCACATGTATTCACAATTTATAATTACAAAGATCAGCACACGTACACGTCTATCGTTGGAGAATCCTCGCACATTTAAGGGTCTGACCCTGCCTATCCTTCTTTTTAAGCGCTCGTCTTTGCTCTTCCTTTTCTCTTTCCTCTATCGCTCTAATCCATGTATGCCTGTGCATACGTCATAATACGCGCTCACGATACTTTTGATTTGTCACTTTTCAGTCTTAGAGTTCCCATTTTAGAATTACGTGACTCAGCCTGGTGATAACAGAGAAAAGAGACAGATAGGACGTCGATATAAGTCACAGTTATGATTTCACAGATTTGAGACAGCTTGATAGCCCGAACGGCCCCAGGCTTTGGCCCGTGCACGCTAAGTGACTTTCATTACAAGCATTTAGCTTTCCGAAGTCTATAACAACAATTGTTTGGCATTGACGGCCGCGAATTCCGTGCCAATATGCTGCCTCGACTTGTTCGATTATGTTGTCGACTCAATTTCGTATGTATTTTCACATTTTCACTTCGCGGTCCTTCTCTGTTTTTTCCGTTATTTACACGTGTAGGTCATTTCATTGTTATCCACATTTGATATCATCACTTATCACATACTCCCATGACACTCTTGTCTGTCCGCTACAACTGCCAAAAATGAACGCGATTGGCGATGCGTAGTGACAGCGGGCCAATAGAGAGCAGAATCCTTGCCATAATGCGGTTTGCGCGCCAATTTTCGTACGTGCGTTAATCAAGCCGAATAGTTTGGCCGAATATTCGGCTATTCGACCATGCCACTGGCCGAATATTCGGTATTCGGCCTAAGGCCGAATATACTATTCGTTACAACACTGATGTTTACTTTAAACAGAAAGGGGAGATTGAAATTTTTTACTCTTTTAAGTTAGGTTTCATTTAGGTTTAAAGGAAAATTTAATTGGGTTTTTAGGAAAATACGGGACATTAATCGGAAAAATTGGTAAAAGTTCCGGATTTCACATTCTTCACGTATATCCTTGTAGTTTCAAACCCGAGGCTGCAACGACCAACGATTATGTAGGCGCTGGGCGACACGACGGCCACCCACCGAATGCTTTCAATATGCTGTTTGTGTAATCGTTACAAAAAAGTTTAATGCGCTTTTATTATTCTGAACAACATTTCGAGTGAAAATCATTCGTTCGGAAGCAATTTTATTCTAAGAAGCGATAAAAGCAAGGGATAGGACTACGCCAAGTTTTACCTATCCACCCGCAAGTTTAGCCAGCATCTGAGTGATGACGTGAAAGGCTTAAGTTTAAAATTTCAACCTTCTACACCCAGTGGTGTTTTTTCTCTTGGAGTATTTGCACGGCCAAATAAATAAGAAAAGAAAAGATAGAGCTTTTATGGCAATATTCCCACTTTTGAAATGTTTATATTTCGGCAACCCGTTTATAGAAAAACCTTAAATTTTATACGCTACCTAAGAAAACAAGAATCTTTCGAACGAGACACTGACATTTAATACAGACGTTTAAAAGATGGAGAAATCGTAAACAAACAGATAAAAATGACAATTAATACGAAATATATTAATATTAAAATAATATCAGTAACAAAGAAATACATTTTGAAAAACTACAATAACAAAATTTATAATGCTAAATAGAAAGTGTGCTAATATTGACGCAAACCGTTGCACAATACATGAAGCAATTCCTAATAGCTTTGTGTGTGTCACAACTGCATCTACGATTTCTCTGTGTAGATTTTATTAAACAGGATACTTGTATATGACATTATTTTAGCGGTAGAAAACAAATTAATCCATTTTACATTGTTCCTTATAGGAAATTTGGTATCGGATTGAGAAAAAAAATCAGTTTCCGAACAACTTTTAAGAACGAGTTAATTTCGAAAACTGAGGTATGAATGCATATATAAATCTGCGGGACAATAATTCATTATTTAAAAATCCAACAAATATACTTTATAGAAAACTGCATCCAAGCCGGAAAGTGGTCAGCTTTATATTGAAAATTGCTTGAATATTTCCACACACGCATCCTTGCCCGTCTTAATGCTTATTTAACTTGAAAACTAAGATTGCATCGACTGCATGATCTGAAAGTGTTTTCACATGTCATTCGTTTCATTACATTAACAGACTTTAAATGACAAAATAATAAAAATCGCAGTTATTTTAATGCAGTGATTACCTTGGGAATACTTTTACGATTTATTGTAAATATTCCAGCTACGGTGATTGCCGGAGGGCATTTTCCTAGTCTTTTTCTATACGAAATAATCTGTAATTAAAACATAAAATTATTATTTCTTTCATATACGAGTAACGTTGATAACTTCTACATTAATAGCCTATTAGCTTAGAGTAATGGATAGTTACCCTTAATTGATCATTAAGATTTTTCTGCCTCTAAAATTAGAAATAATTTTTCTGGTTAATTTTTAGAAGAATGAAGATAATTTTGCGTAATTTAATAAATGCAATTTTCTAGTATAATTAACGGCTATCAATATTTAACAAACACGGAATATTAAATATTGCCCGATTAGGAAATCAACATTTATTGGTTTTTATTACCTGGGGAATGCATATCGGACCTTCTTCTTTCTTATCGGTCCCTATACAAGTTACACATTGTCAGTAATTTTACACTACATTTTTTAAAACAAATGAATATACATAGACACGAATTCCACTTACACTTTTTGATGGTGACTACATTATCCATTTTTGAAAACAACCGTCAATTTTTTTACCACGCAACAAACAGATTCCAACTTCACTAAAATTACATTTTACACATTTAATTATCTCCAGATCAAAAGCCCCAATCCCTTTTTTTTCCTTGTTATATCTTCTCTTAATTATGTCTTCCTAGGGTGTTTAATACTGAACGAACTTGGCAATCATATTTACTCTTACATGAAATAAGTAGCGCTATAAACAACATCAGTTTTATTATCAGGGACAATAGGATTATAAGGGGTTTCTGTGCCTTTTTGTATAGAAAAACAGATAACACGCAGAGAAATTTACACTTATTTTCTCTTTTTGGAATAAGAATGAGAACATGTAATGCATAATATATAGAAGAAACGAAAATCACGTCCAATTATGTAGTGTAGTGTTTATTCAGTTTGCACAAAAATACATTACAATTCATAACCGTGCTATAATTTAAGTAAGAGAAAAACTGTCAGAGATCATAAAAAGTATTCTAAAATACAATAAATACAATTGGAATTATATACAATTAGTGAAATTTAATGTGTACAGTATTGAATTGGCTGGTATTTAGTACGAAATTCTTCTAGATGCTCTTTTAGCCCATAAAGAATATACTGTAAATATATCATTAAATAAGGTATATGCAGAAAACATTTTATTCAATATTAGTACATATTAAAAATTGTAACGTAACATAAGTCATATCAGATTTTTTAATACGTACTATAAAATCTGTTATAAATCTAATTTAAAGGAATAAATGTGAATAATTTCAAACCTAATAGTTTGTTTTCGAAATATTTAGTAAAATTCTATATTCAGTTTCGAAATTTTTGTAACATATTTACAGGAGACTTTACCAAATTAAAGAAAACAAATCACAAATACAGTACTTCCTTTACACAAAACAGTATGTGTCAATGAACTTTGAAAGTTGCTAATCAAATGGCTAATTTTAATCACATCTCTATTAGCAATCGTTAATTTGTAATAAAATTTTATCGAAGCCAATAATAACTAAAACTTAATTAAAAATAAATAGAATAACAAAATTAAAATTTCAAGCCATTTATGATGATAGATTCACGAAAACGACGTAAGATGTCCAGGTATGTGGAAAAGTGGACAAAGATGCCGTGTTTATGTAAACACGCCTGCACATCCGTCCATAATACTCACAGAGTTACTTGCTAAAAATGGTATTAATGCGCATTCACATCTCGCCAACTCATCCTGTTTCCACCGATTAAAAAAAATCTGCAGGTTCATTTTCAATCATCAAATAAAAAAACAGTTTCTTGAAAAAAGTAAAAGGTGGTTGCGAACAATTGCTTACATCAATGCTTCCAGAAGTAGTATCTGCGATGGTAAAAGTGTATCGTCGTTCCACACGAAGATTAGATTGATGCTGATTGTAAATTGACGTTTTAAATTATTTAAAGTAAAAAAGTACACGTTCAGAATGCGAACGTTTAGATCCTACTATGTTTATCAATACACTAGTAAAAGTCGTGTTAATTAATTAAATTATTTGAAACAGAACTAAGAGACAAATAAATTCCTGCGATATTATTTTAATATTTAGTATATCGAATTTAGTACTTTATAAAATTTGCATCGATACCAGCAAAGTGTTGAATTTCACATTGAAAATTGCTTTAACACACTGTCGCACGCATCCTTACCCCTTTTAATGCTTATTAAACTAGAAAAATAAGACTGCATTGATTGCATAATCTGAAAAATATCGAAAAGTTATTAATTATATTTCGTGAACAGATTTTTAATTAAAGTCATATATAAAAAATGAGTATGGGACTTCTTACCTTGGGTATACTTTTACGAGTTATTGTAAATATTCCACCTACAGTGATACCCGGAGGACATTTTCCTNAAAACTTTATTATATAAAAATGAGTACTGGACTTCTTACCTTGGGTATACTTTTACGAGTTATTGTAAATATTCCACCTACAGTGATACCCGGAGGACATTTTCCTAGTCTTTTTCTGTAGGAAATTATCTGTAATTGATATAAAAACACTCGTCTAGTTATTATATTATATTAAGTATAACCTATATGACAAAACGTGATGACAAAAACGTTTTCGTATTATTATAAAATAGAATAATTGATAATTACCATTAATTGATCATTGACATTTTTCTGACGAAAAAAAAGTAATTCAAGTTGTGAACGAAATCGATGCATCTAAGAATAAAAATAATTTTCTCTTTCATAGATTCATAAAATAATTAAGAAAATTTCGCGAAATTTTAATAAATATAATATTTTTCCTGAATTGAGATAAATATTTTTATTAATCATCTTTTTAAAAATGAATCTTTATGTTGAATAAAGCTTTACGGGTATTTAATAACATGTAAATGATGATGTTCTGTAGTATTCAACACTGCTTTTCGTGTTTTAAACTAAAGTTTTATTTGCTTTAAATTTACTCGAAATTATTTATTACCTTTAAATGTTATTATGCACAACATTTTGACCAGTCTTGTGTTGACAGTAACTTGAAATTAATGTATCTCAAACAATAGGTTTTCTAGAAAAGAGCGAAACAAAACAGTTATACTGCAGAAAGCGAGTCACATTTCTCTGTTTCGCTTTCAAGTATTCTCGAAACGTAACCTCGTCGTTGATATATGGATACCTGTATTTAATTCTTGTTACAGACAACAGACTTTTATTGCAGCTAATAGATAAATTATACGAAGTTCAACTTCAAAAATTAACAATAGGTAATATTGTAAAAGTAAATTTACTTATAATATTAATAAATTACATTTAGATAAGTACACCTAAATAAAGCCGACTGATTTGTTATATAAAAACAGAAATTTTTAAAAATAATTTAGAATTATATGAGGAAGAGATGACCAAGTGCCCAACGTGGTAGACAACTGCCGTGTTTGACCGGAATAAAAAAAAAAAAAATTCAGAAATGTGTATGTGCCACAGAAAAAAGTTTTAAAAATAGTGTAATAACTGTATATCAAATATTGTAAAAATAAAGAATTAAACAATAGTAATATACAGATATTAAAACTCTTTATTGAATGGACGATGTATTTTGCGATTTGTTTTCTTAAAAAACATGCAAAACAATTTACTGCGAATAAATTCTAAATAATATAATTTGTCAAGTTTAATTATTATGATAAATAAAATATTTTTTTTAAGTTAGAAAAACTGTTAATGTTCCAAGGAAAATATAAATAAACATTAATGTGAGATAGCAGAAATTCCTATATTAGAACTAATCTTTAATAGTAACATTGCGCGAGTTACGCAACAATTGTTGTTCTTAGCCACCTGAGAAAATTTCCCGTTACATTTTCTCGAAGGCAACGTGAACTATTAACCTCTGAACGGCCGAAATCGTCCGGGATTATCATCAGAGACGGCCGAAAATAGTTAGTTGCCGTTTTAGTCCTCGGAGAGGAAAGAAGTCGTCGTCCAGTTAATCGTCGTCCATTTAATCGTCACTCATTAAATAGTCACCCATAGGATTATTTTTTTTTGTCTGTGTGTAAGTGCATGATAGAGCCTGGATAAATCAAAAGGAACATTTAAGAAGAACTATTACCCATAAGAAAAACTATTACCTTGTTCTCCGATTCAACACGACCCGATCGGATATCTATTACCAAAGGTATTTACCAACAAGCGAACCGTATGTGAACTCTCTCTCTCCCTCCGGAACAACACTTTATCCAATTTACTTTTAAATAAACCCTTGTTAATTGTTAAGTGTAGTTCGAGTCTCTTCCCTGTGTTATCTCTGACATTACGAATCTGTCCGTCCACGTACGGGACCGCTCGCGCGACGGTGTGACGTAATCGCCGTCTCGGTTTCCGTGTTCCGGTGTCAATCCTGACAGGGCACTAAGGAGGTGCCGACCCGAAAGGTCACATTAAAATTCTAGAAGTATGTCATGAAGAATACAAACTTACGGTTTTTGGTATCTGTGTCGTCAAGAGAACCGAAAAAGCAAACACAATGTTACTAGCAATTCCAATGTACATGAATGCATATTTCACGATCTTCAATCCTTCTCCGTATATGCCAATGTAGAAGGATGTTGTTGTGACTGTCAATTGAAATAGGTAGTAAACTGCCAACATTTGGTTACTCACTTTTTCTATGTTCAGAAGAATGTCACAATATTGTGCATGTTTGTGAATTACAAATCGAAAATCTAATGTTTTGCCATCCTCCATGGCATTTTCCAACATTTCATACAACGAAGTCATATTTTCATGTAGTGTAATGCCTACATCTAAGATACACAGAAGAGATATAATTAAGATTCCAACTCGGTAAATTATTTCCCACTGCGTTAAAATTAAATGAAATACAAGTTTATGCACATTTTCTTCATTTACAATAGATCCAAACATCATCGCGGTAACAGTAAATGCAATGACGTAGGAGCATATAAGAATCAAAATGGCAAATTTATTTAATTTGTAATGAATGAATACGGAATTTTCTGTAAAATTATCCAAGTATATTTTGCATTTCTCTACAAGTAGATTTGAATAGATTCTGACATTTTTACTTAGAATTATTTCATATTCTAAATAAACGAATAGAGTAAAAGATAAGATTAAGATAAAATAAAGAATAAAATCTGTACCAAAAAGACGATCGATGCCCCCCGTAAACTGATGTCTTTCTTCGCCTTGTAAAAAGATAAACAAAAGAATATTTACGTTACAATACATGAATAAAATTTTTATAAAATGTTGATATACCTTATACATGAAGTTAGTCTTTTCGTTTTTTAAAGGTAGATACACCCCGAAAATGGAGAGAATATTTCTATTTTCTGTAATTCTACATAACAAACAGTAACAATCAAAAGAGTGATTCACAGTGTTACGGATCATTTTCCGACTTCTTTCAATTTTAAAAATCAGCAATTTTTTAAAAAAATTATTATTTTTTGGTAAATGGTGGAACAGCAAGTTTAAAACTAGACAGAAGTGCGTAGTAGTAAGACAAAAATGGCATTAGAAAATGGAATTCGATTAAGGTGAATCACGTTTTAATCAAAATCTAATTATTTACGCAAATAATATTCAAGAAATTTGTCATAATTTATGTTGCGTTTACCTTATTTATTACTTTGAAATTTAATTCCTATCTAATGGAATATAATAAATTTAAAATATTATTCTAGTTTATATTATTCAATGTCTTAATACAGTTTACAATACTGATTTCGTCAATAAACTATTGAAGTCAATTTTAAAAACTAATCAATAAAATGCACACGTCTCAATGTTTTGTAAAATTACTTTTAGCAATTATTAAATGCCTTTTTTATAATGGTATGTACATAAAAAAATTGACAAATTTCAATTTCCATTATTGTTACGTGTTTTTTTTTCAATTGATTTTGTATCTCTAATTGTTGTAATATAATTTTATGCGAAGAGGAGAGATATATGTGACGTTTATGAATAAATTACTACACTATTTGCTTTTCGGTAGACATAATAAACTTTCTAGTGACTTGTACTAGCAATATCATAACTGAAATTACGAAATAGAGTTTAATATAATCGAAAAATACTAATAATCGTTGAACCAAACAATACAGAAATTGTATTGACATTTATGAATGTTTCATGACGTAATATTGAAGAAACGGTATATTGAGATATCTCGCTGCAAACATTTTTTTAAATAAAATACTGCAATATTCATGCTGTTATTCTAAAAGGTTCGAATTTGTACTAAATAAATTTGAAAATAGAATAGTCCAAGTATGCGCAAGTAAGTTTACATTCGATTGATGGTAGAAAGAAGTGGAACACAGGGACGTTCTACCAAACTGGTGTTAGCAAGAAATTTTTAATATCCATTCAGGTGTTGTACGCGTGAAAATAACTTGAAAATCTCGAATAATACTTTGCCAGTCTGTTGGTGAGACGTGAAATAATAGAGAGGTTGCGGCCGACGTTTTCATTGCGAAAACGTGTACGTCGGACGTTCAGCGCCGCCTTCCTGTAAGTCTAGAAGTTTGACAATGGCATTTGGTACGTCGAGCATGATTCCACTGACGTTCCAAACCCCATTGTCAAACTTCTAGGCTTACAGGAAGGCGGCGCTGATCGTCCCGACGTACACGTTTTCGCGATGAAAACGTCGGTTGCAACCTCTCTAATGTCCTGTATTCAGTGGCTATATATATTCGGAAACTCTCTCAGATAGCACGAAATACAGGACTTATATAATGAAAGGGGGTCAAATGTATATTTGTTTGTCATTTTCTGCTCGATATGTAGTTTTCCCTTAAGGTTAAACAGATTTATGTTTCCTACTTAAGATTGAAAGCAACGACTATATGCTTTGAGGCATCTGTTCAGTTCTATGCTGATAGAACCTTTTTTGGAACTTCTTTCTGCACTTCTGCATGTTGACATACTGACCCTTAAAATCCATTTCATATTTACCGAACATATGAAAATAATACTTACTGTTGAAGTTTCAACAGTATAGTATTACATTTTCTATACGAAGTTTTCAAGCTTGTCACTACTCCACACTAGCAGTGTGGTGTGTGACATTATCATGTCAGCCGATAACTCCTTCTAAAACAATATTCTTGATTGTACAGTTGTTGTTTGTCTACTAAAAAAAACAAGAGCGGTTTATGGATCTGCGATCTTAGCGATATCGATCGTAAAATATGTCTCATCATTCAGAAACTCTGAGAGAACGTTTAGATAAGTTTACATAAGTCACTATAAATTCCATGTATTCTTTTCTATCTATGCTAATAGTGTTGATATGCTAATAGTGTTGATAATATAACATAAATAAAACTTTCTTATCAGTAATTTTATTTTAAAAAAATCATATTACTTTCCTCTTGTTATGCATTCAAAACAAGGATAAGTGTTGAAATTGCGTCAAGTTTGATTCTCTGAATTTTTTGAAAATCTCCACATTTTCAGATCCCCCGAATTAAAAAGAAAATAAAAAAAAAATACGGGAGACAAGTTCAGTTTATATTTATGTATGTGTGTGTGAGTTTGTGTTGGCGTGTATTTCGCTTAATATCTCAATAAAGTAATAAAGATAAAGAAACGAAATTTGGCACGATAAATTGTATATAAGCGGCATTGATACTATTGAATTTGGTTGTGGAAATCAGGAGAATAGAGAGATAAAGGGTGGTCACGTGATATATCTCGCGAAAGATTAGACGTAATGAAAATTATATAGAATATAAACGTAATAGAATTCCATAAAAGCCGGTAAAGTTACGCAACTCGTTATTAGATTTAGAAAAAAAGAGGAAAATATTTTACTTTAATCCTAAAACAATGTTTTGATGTTTTTAACTGGTTCGTTGATTTAATAATTTTTTTCAGATTAACTAGGAATGATGCATGTCCTTTTTAAATCTCAAGAAGTGTTAGATAAAAGTCACTATTATATGTAGAAAGTTCATTGGTAGCAGGACCCAATTCACTATATACAAACTTCTGGACTAAACCAGAAGACACGTGAATTCAATTCAAAATTTTTTTTTTCTGAATGGTGTTACATAAATGACTGACATGACTCTGTTATTAGGAAAAGTATGATGTACAGGGGCAAGACATTGCTAATTTAAGGTGGACAGCGCATATTTAAATTAAATTAATTAAAAATATAATTAAAAATTGTAACTTGGCATTGTGACCATGTCACAATAATAATTGTTTGTTAGTTTACTTATTTACTATATTTATTTGATAAAATAAAATGATAGAGTAATTTTGTTTTATTTATTTTATTTTACAAATTTCAAGAACTTTTCGGTTGTCATAAATGTTAAACTGATTTCTAGATTTGAATTAAATCCTCTAAAAATTTATTATTCCTTCGTTATTAACATCACAATGATTGTATTTATCCATGAAGCAAGCTATATTGGCATGCAGGGAGGCTGATATTTTCTCATGAGTTCTGGCTGGTTCGTTGGTGTTTAATGGCACAACAGCTACAAGGGCCAAGCTGTGCCATGCCAACCGGTCAATCTGTCTGATTTATTATATATGTATATACTTATTATATTGCATATATATATATATATATTCAATATAAAATAACAACAAAAAACAATAACAAGTATATACAACAATAAAAATAAACAAGCAACAATATATATAAAAGTAAAAAGTATATAAATAGTTAAATCGCTTTATACATATTAGTAACTTTTAGAAAGTGCAGTAAGTTGTCAAGATTTCGCCTTTGGCCCAAAACCCCTGTCAGACTTGCATTTTCAAAATACTGTCTACGCCTCGTCTAGAAGGCAGAGCAATCGCACAATATGTGTTTTACACTTAGAAAGCAGTTGCTATACTGGCATACTAGATGGACATAATCCTTCAGAAGGTATTTATGAGTCAGTCGAGTATGTTTAATTCTCAAACAAGTAAGAATGACCTCGGATTTCTTATCATACAGCTTATTTTGTGTCCAATTTTCTATTAAAGGTTTGATCTCGTGTAGTTTGTTGTGGAATTGTGTGTTCCAAATAGCTTGCCATCTCTCTGCTAGTTGATTTTTAATGACCTGCTTCAAGTTGCTGTTTTTAATAGGCATTGTATGCTCTAAATGATTTGCTGAGTTTGCAGCAGTGTCAGCTTGTCCATTCACTCTTATACCCACGTTTCTCTTTTGCCATTAAACTAATACGGATCTTATGTATATCTTAAGAGAGGGTGACCAATCTTCAATATGTTGTTTCCAGTTACATAATGCAGACATTTGTAAATTATTTTGTCTGTTAATGCCGATCATAACATTATATCTGCTTATCTTTTGATAAACAAACTTGATCAAAAATACCTGATAAACTAATAATTCCGTAATAGATTTATTGATAACAGATGGATTAATAATCCGTTGTTTTTATAAATCAGTGCTCTGTAAACTAAAGCTCGCGAACTAAATACGACTACTGAAACATATTCATACGGCCCGCCTAGATTGTTTACACCGATATATTTTTTGTTATCATTATTAACAGATGAAGTCACCAAAATTTTAAATATTGCCGGGAAAGTTAAGCAACTTGTCTGGTTTACTTTTGTATAAAAAGAGATAGACAAAACTTATAAACGACAGCATTAATTTTTGAGCCTAATAGAAAACTTTCCATAAAACCTATCAGGCATCCTCAGACACTGGTTGTTATATAAGTCTGTAAGTGTAACAAACAGTTTCGGCGATAAACTTTAAGTACATCTCATCAAGTACAGATGTAAATGAAACATGTTTATTACGAGGTTAAAGTATTCAATTTTTGTTTAGTATAATTTAAAAATAGTAATTTATTCGAATCTAAAATAATTAAATTAATTATTTTAAAATAATTTAGTTCAAAATAAATTACTTGACCTTTTTTTGAAATCTTAAAAACGAGAAAATATATTTTAGAAATTTTCATAGAAGTATATTTTTATCTTCTTTCAGACTCTTGATTATCTTATAAGTTGCTGAGAAATTTACACATTTTTCGGTTAAAATTAAAATAAAAAATTAGATATATTATCTTACCTCATTCTTTTATTTTATCACATAAATTAGAATTCAGACAAAAGTTTATATTATCCGGCATATAATTACATACTATCAATTTAGTCAGTTATACCTAATACATAAATATTGTCCGATATGTAACCATAGTCGAACAATAATGTTATGGCACACTAGCAGGTAGACCCGGCTTTGCTCGGGCAAAGGTAACGATAGCGAAGATTAAGATTATTACGTTATAGTCAACATTACCCGTTTTCACAGAATGCAAGAATTGGGTCCCCCGTCTCCAGATTAATTAGAGAATTTTTAGATGGGTCTAAAAATATCTTCGATTTTTTGCAAAAACGAAAAACACTGCACTTTCTCTTAAAATGTCGCTTTCTCTTAACAATTCCATTGCTACGTAACACTTCCATTGTAGACACGTCCACTGTTGACACTTCCATTGTTAACACTTCCATTGTTAACACTTCCATTGTTACTTAACACTTCTATTGTTGATGGAAGTGTTAAGCTTAATCCTGTCCCTCTCCTCCCGTGAGGAAAATTTCGAAAAATCCCTTCTTAGTGTGCGTTTTCGTGACGTACCCTAACTGTGTACCAAATTTCAGCTTTCAACTTTTAACCGTTTGCGCTCTGCGCTTATTATTATTATCAACTCGTCTCCATTATATATATAGATTAGCATCCTCGCATACAAGAGACAAATAAGGTATTGATCTTTGATACTTTGAAAGGTAAATGAAATTATTGGATGGCTTATTTGAATCATCACATCCAGTATATTATTTAAACAGCCATTTTGCCTTTGGTATTTGAATTGTGAATTAAACTTTAATAATTATAAAATTTATATAAACAACTTTTACGTTAAACAAATATATGATTATTGAAATCCGTAATTTAAAATATATACAAAACTAAATTCTGGAAAAAACATGTTTTCTTCCAATTGACGTTACCCTCACATCAGCAATCAAGCATCAAAACATGCTTTATGAATCTGATAAAAATAAACTATGACTTTGTAAATTCATATTCAAAAGGTCAGATTTTCGTTACATCATGTTTTCTTATGTAATCTAATGGTTGAAAATTATTTAAAATAATTAATCAAATTTTTAGCTTTACGTTGTTCATCATATTTTTTTCCATTTAATGATAAGTATGTCAATATTTTAATTATATCAGAACTAGCTTACCTGTCGCGCATTGCTGCGATCTCAGAAGAAAGGAAATTCAAGCTAACTCGTTATGATAAAATTCAATTTACATTTTATCATTTTTATTAAAACTTATTATTATTATTCGTTTTCATCGGTAAAACATTTCAACGTGTGTTTTTAACATTTTATAGATAGCAACGTTTACGTAAACTTTATAAGGGAACTAGCTTACCTGTCGCGCATTGCTGCGATCTCAGAAGAAAGGAAATTCAAGCAAACTCGTTATGATAAAATTCAATTTACATTTTATCATTTTTATTGAAACTTATTATTATTATTCATTTTCATCGGGAAAACATTTCAAAGTGTCGTTTCAATTCTATTTATTTATTGGAGTGTTTGTGGATACACGATATTTTTTGTTTTTCCGTCTGGTGCGTACACGAATAAATCGGAAGGTTTTTCGACGCGTGAGCCGGCCACATACAGTTGTCCATGCGAGAAGCACGGATTCTCCAAATTTAGCCCACACACTCGCAGCGATTGTCAGAAGTGCGATATTCCCCATTTTTATATATATATTTTTAATCCTTTACAATTTTAACTATTTAATTGTTCCTTCCTCTCTTCCTTGGCATGTTGTGAAATTTCTGATAGTTGGATAATAAACCGTTCTATTGTAATTTTTCTTTTTAAATTATTAGATGATATTAAAATTTGGAAAAGGGGATCCCTACATCAGTAAAATAGGCGAATTTCCTTCTACAACTTCGGTTGTTGTTCGGTATACAGTTAAAGTTTTAACAAAGTTCGAGCGAATACATAATTAGCAAAAAAAGTTGAAATAAAGTGATTAAACGAACATTATTACGAATATCGTAAATAACAGTTCACAAACGCATATATAGAAATATTTTTTGAAGGGGGAAATAGTCATCACAATTTGAAATCGATCGAACACGCTGTGCTCGAATGCTCGTGTAAACGCGCGCCATCTATCGTAGGATAAATGTACTATGCCGAAAACCTTCGGGGGAGTGTATTAAAAAACTTTCCGAAGTTTTATGGCAATCGGATAAACGGCGTGGTAATGAGTGAAGGACATAACACATACACACAGACACTCAGACAGACATACATTCATTTTTATATATAACTTATAGATAACGAGAACGTAGTGCATCAAGAGCATTAATATTATTGTGTTGGACAAACTCTTTTAAATGTTTTTGCTAAGTTGGTTTGATTCATTTCCATTAACATTGCCCAACGCCTAACAAAATGAAAAAAAAAAACAAAAATTTGTTCTAACTGTTTATAAAATTGCATGATTTCTTGTACGTTGGTGACACTATCGTTGATCACTAAATTAAAATTATGAAAACAGCAATGCAGCGGGATTTCGTTGTTTAATTTTTGCTTGTAACCCCGAGTAGTCATCACTCATATTCGTAGCCCCTGTCGTAACCTTAAACACGCAATTTTGATAAATCGGTAAAATATGGTTGAATCACTTTTCCATCGATAGTAAACTTTGCAAGAAATTCCATAACGGCTCGATTCTTCGTGTTTTTCAATATTGTTAAATGAAGAAAGATGGGCAAAACGGTACCAAAGTACACATCTGCTGGGTAAGCGCAAACTCAAACATACGTTCACGAACTTTGATCTAGGTTACCCGAGGCAACTCATGCAATTAGTCAGCAAATTACTCCATGCAATTAGTCAGCAAATTACTCCGTGCAATTAGTCAGGAAATCACTCCATACAATTAGTCAGGAATAGAGTAAATAAGGCAATAAAATACTTATGTCTAGAGATAAGAGGTTCGTTTTGTCTACAAGCCAGATATGTGTGACTAATAAATCTACAAAGTAAAGCGAAGTTTTTATTTCGCTTTTCTCATTTGGTGCCCTCATGATTCGTGTGCCTGAAGCAGTTTGATCCAACTGCTTGACGGTAGCTACGCCATTGAAACGAAGTACTTTACATACATTCTTTGTGAAATTGTATTCAAGCGGACATTCACGGATAAAGACCAACTAATCCATTCGGACCGATCCCAGACAAAGGAAAAAAGACAAACAAGTAGCAAATGCGTGTTAACGTATTGCTACAGTGTTGCAACTTTCAACCATAATCTTTGAAACATTACTGAACGTAGTTTTTGAACTTTGAAAGATAAAACTTGTGAAACTCCGGGAAACATAACCATTAAAATTAATCGAAATTGCTTTAATTAAAGTTTTCCGTTAATGAAAGGATAGCAAATAACTAGGTATGATAAAATTAAGCAGTGTAATTGGAAATTCGATCTCGATTCCCAAATGTTCGATAGAAATGAAAAGTTCCGTTTTCAGAAGCTTCTTGCAATGCGAGGAAGTGAAGAAATCCAAAGAATTGGTTATTTTAGATGGACCCGATAACGTCTTACATTTAGCAAAGTGAGTAATTTATTTTTTATATTAACCGAAATAGACTTAATTATTAGGCACGCGAAGAAGTGAAAGTTAGGGTGATTAAATTCAGATTTGTCCAATATTTGAATTTTTCAATGAAATAAATTATATTAAATTCATATATTTAATTTATAAATCTACAAAAAATTCGTATATCCTAATCGTAAATTGACGGAAATAAAATGAACGACTAATGATTAATATGGGTTTTAGTGACGTTGATAACATTCTCATGAAATTTCTAAATGAATTAATCAGTCCACGTAACCTTTCATTGTTTAACAATNTTTAAACCAATGGGAGCACAGGTAGAAATGATTGACAGGTGAAATGACGTCACTTACGTGACGTGACGTCACGTCACGATGAGGAAAACCATTTTGCACTCGACAGTACGTAATTGCATCAGTTTTAGTACCTATTTAATTAATTTCAATAACGACAGCGATGATATGGGTGATTGTTTCTATTAAACTATTTGATGAAAACGTTACATAAAATTGGAATTGCGTAATCATCCGAAATTATTATTATATTTTTGACTGGAAATCACTGAATTTACGCAATCTTAGTTTAATTAATGTCGTATAAAACTGACTGCTCGTACAAGTTTGCTAAAAACATGCGAATCAAAATACCCCAAAATGGCGGCTCAAGAAGTAGGTCACGCGTGTCCTGACCTTTCTATGTAGACCTTGGTATATATATATATATATATGGAAGTGTTTGTTGCATATGTGAATTGTGTCAATAATGAAAGTGTTAACAATGGAAGTGTTAAGAATGGAAGTGTTAACAATGAAAGTGTTAAGAATGGAAGTGTTAACAATGAAAGTGTTTAGAGAAAGCAGCGTACCAGATTTAAAGGCGCAGATGCTGTTTTTTGGCTTTTTGCAAGAAATCGAACATATTTTTAGATACATGTAAAAATTCTCTAATTAGTCTGGAAACGGGGTCCTAATTCTTGCATTCTGTGAAAACGGGTAAGTTTGGCTATAATATAATATTAATCTTAAATGTTTTGGAATAGTCGAGGATCGTTATGTGTGAGTAGTGGGAATGGCCTTTAAAGACGTGTGACAGAAATGCTTCAGTTGATTTTTCATTAGTAAAAGTGTACGAATAACAGAAAAAGGTAGAAAGTGAAAAGTGAATAGTAAAGTGTGAAAAGTAAAAATATAAAAAACAATGCTAAAGCGTAAGAATAAATTTTTGCGTTCTCGAATCATACCTCAAAGGCAAAAGATGGCGCGGAAAAATGAAACGACGGAAGAAAGAAAAGTACATCTAACATTGCTACGAGAAAATTATCAACGAAACAGAAATAATCAGAAAAAAAAGCAACTTGAAAATTATAGGGAACCACATCGAGTCAGAGAGAGATTATGTAGAGAAAGAGAAACAGTTTTTTTATATATATAAAAAAACTGTTTTATTTGTATTTTTTTTATATATATAACAAAACTACAAATAAAACCCAGAGAAGGGGGTACTTGCAGCTTGTAATACATAAAAAAGCTTCAAAATTGTTGTTTTCTTGCTTTTTCATTTGCAAATCGGCCAATCACTTACTCTATATCAAGTTGACAAGCTATCGTTTTAGCATTCGAGTGTTTTACTTTGTACTATTATTAAAATAATGGTTGAAAATTATTTAAAATAATTAAGCAAATTTATAGCTGTACGTTGTTCATCATATTTTTTTTTCTATTTAATGATAAGTATGTCAATATTTTATTTATTTCAGAATAACGAGAACGTAGTGCATCAAGAGCATTAATACTATTGTGTTAAACAAACTCTTTTAAATGTTTTTGCTAAGTTGGTTTGATTCATTTTCATTAACACTGGCCAACGCCTAACAAAATGAAAAAAAACAAAAATTTGTTCTATCTGTTTATAAAATTGCTTGATTTCTTGTACGTTGATGACACTATCGTTGATCATTAAATTCAAATTATGAGAACAGCAATGTAGAAATCTGGCAGCGGGGTTTCGTTGTTTAATTTTTGCTTGTAACCCCGAGCAGTCATCACTCATATTCGTAGCCCCTGTCGTAACCTTAAACACTCAATTTTGATAAATCGGTGAAATATGGTTGAACCACTTTTCCATCGATAGTAAACTTTGCAAGAAATTCCATAACCGCTCGATTCTTCGTGTTTTTCAACATTGTTAAATGAAGAAAGATGAGCAAAACGATATCAAAGTACACATCTTCTGGGTAAGCGCAAACTCTAACATACGTTCACGAACTTTGATCTACGTTACCCGAGGCAACTCATGCAATTAGTCAGCAAATTACTCCATGCAATTAGTCATGAAATTACTCCATGCAATTAGTCAGGAAAGGAGTAAATAAGGCAATAAAATACTTATGTCTAGGAATAAGAGATTCGTTTTGTCTACAAGCCAGATATGTGTGACTAATAAATCTACAAAGTTAAGCGAAGTTTTTATTTCGCCTTTCTCATTTGGTGCCCTCATGATTCGTGTGCCTGGAGCAGTTTGATCCAACTGATTAACGGTAGCTACGCCACTGAAACGAAGTACTTTACATACATTCTTTGTGAAATTGTATTCAAGCGGACATTTACGGATAAAGACCAACTAATCCATTCGGACCGATCCTAGACAAAGGAAAAAAGACAAACCAGTAGCAAATGTGTGTTAACGTATTACTAGTGTTGCAACTTTCAATCATAATCTTTGAAACATTACAGAACGTAGTTTTTGAACTTTGAAAGATATAACTTGTGAAACTCCGGGAAACATAACTATTAAAATTAATCGAAATTGCTTTAATTAAAGTTTTCCGTTAATGAAAGGATAGCAAATAACTAGGTATGATAAAATTAAGCAGTGTAATTGGGAATTCAGTCTCGATTCCTAAATGTTCGATAGAAATGAAAAGTTCCGTTTTCAGAAGCTTCTTGCAATACGAGGTAGTGAAGAAATCGAAAGAATTGATTCTTATAGATGGACCCGATAACGTCTTACATTTAGCAAAGTGAGTAATTTATTTTTTATATTAACCGAAATAGACTTAATTATTATATTAAATTCATATATTTAATTTATAAATCTACAAAAAATTCGTATATCCTAATCGTAAATTGACGGAAATAAAATGAACGACTAATGATTAATATGGGTTTTAGTGACGTTGATAACATTCTCATGAAATTTCTAAATGAATTAATCAGTCCACGTAACCTTTCATTGTTTAACAATGTAACAATAAAAATGTTATTCGTTCTGCTGATGACTTCTTTAGTAATAAGCATTAATTTTGCTGGAAACACACCAGTAGAACAGGAAATACATTTCGAGCCATCCTTTCTTAAGCAAACCATAAATTGCACAGACGATACTTCTGATACATTATACTGAAAGCATAATACACTGTCTGAAACTTTAAATACAGTAAAATTTATGCCCATGGATGACTTTCAACTCTATGTTTAATGATTAACTGTATCCTGTATATAGAGAGATGTTTCAAATTTTTATAGTGGTTACCGAGATGTGCATGTGAAATCTGCTAAGCGAGTAATAGGACTTTTATAAGAAACTGGTCCTTATTTAGGTGTTACAAACGTAAAAACAAAAAAAAAAAAACACACAGGAAATTCCGTTGGCAAAGTGTGAGCCACGTTAAACTAAAAGGACTCAGTAGTTTTATTCACTCGATTACTGAATAATAAGGCCCTTTTTAGATTTATTATAAAATAATTTCTTTTCCAACCAACGTTATAATTTATTTTACATTTACTTATAATAGTATAAAGATATATAGTCTGAGTAGGGCAGAACATTCGAAATGCATTTCCTGGTATAGTGACGTTTGCATTTACTAGTGTGTTTCGTGTAATTAGTTTTTATCAGTGAAATTTGTGCTTATCAATAAATAATAATAATAATAAAGAAAATTTCATTTCCTCGTGGAATTGTTCTATCACGTGGAGATTTCGTTTAATTTTGTCTTCTTTTTTCGAGAAATTTATCTATATTTTCACTTGTATACTTTCCATTAAGTCTACTCCATTGTATTTTATAGAAAAATTCCCAAATAACCACAATTTTTATATCAAATTAACATAATAGTTTACTTCAGCAGTTTCATCTGTGACCTCGCTAATGATGTGTATTCTTGATAGTTACGTGTATATTCAAACGAACCTATGAATGCAATTCCATTTTGGCATTAGATAAGTTTACTAACCACTCGCAGGAGTGAAATGTAGTAGGAGTTAACAAACCTTAAAAGTACAGGACTTATACGAAATGGTCAATGGGAAAATCTTGATAAAAAACTTAATTTAGATTTTACAAATACGTGAACGGCTTACGTATTTGTAAAATCTAAGTGACTCGTACAACACGGAATTCATATAAAACGGAATTATCAACAGTGTTATAGGGGGTCGACTGTAACGACATTATTACATAAAATCAAAGAATTTTATAGCATCACTTCTCAAAGTACTCATTAAATTCTATATCATAAGATATATGTAATTACTTTGAAATTTATTATATTTATTACATATGAATTAACTTTTAAATATTTGACACGTGTTTTGCAGCTTCTTTGTAACTGGTGATCCGAAACTGAAATCGTTCAGAGACGCTATAAACGTATTCAGAATGGCAGAGTATTACGAAATAGAAGAACTTCGGAGTATCTGCAGGAAATACTTACTTCATAATTTACACTTGTCTAACGTGTGCGAAGTCTACGAGTTTGCATGCGAGAAAGAGGATGACTTACTAAAGTTCAACTGTTGGAAAATATTCGATAATTGCTGGTTTACTGTTATCCACAGTTCCAGTTTTCTCCAATCCGGAACAGAAACAATAATGACATTCGTTTCACGACCAAAATACAAAGCATTCAACGAGTTTATACTCTTCAAGAGCATTTATAATTGGGCGTGCCGCAAATACTTTAATAACAGGGATGATGAAGAAGAAGCTGTGAAATTTGAAAAAATTCGTGAATACATGCTACCATATTTACCGCTCGTACGATTTCTATCAATGAATACAGATGAATTACGGAAAGTATTTTCTACAAACGTTCTGACATCTTCAGAGATAAAGTATATTACCTCATCCATGAATAATTGCCTTCATCCACGCGCTCGAACAATTTGTTCTCTTTCAAAGAAAAGAACAGAAGAATGTTACAGCTCATTAATCGTTTACGTCAATAGACACGAACACGGAGATCGTCTGGAACGTTTCGTCGATGCCGAAACGAATTTTTACTGCACGTTTTACTCATTAGAGAATTGTTTCTTGACACATGTCATTCTACCTATCAAGAAACCGACATCTACCCCAATCGATGGCGTTAGAATGGCATTAACTTATTCTGGGTTCTCGTTGACTGGGAATTATTCTTGTTCTAGCTCGGGTGAAATCTCTCTGGAATGTCCAAAATATTTGAATAAAAGAGAATTGGTAACTATTGTGTGCCAACTTCCAACAAATTTATTGTTAAGTGAGAGAATAAAAGTATGTCTTGGAGCAAAGCTTTTCGTGACACCAATTGAAACTCTCAGCAGAGATCCACTTGAAAAACCTTGGAATAAATACTATCTCAAAATTAGATTATATTTTTAAAAAAATTAATAAAACTATTTAAATGAAATAGTTTGTAATTTGTAAAATACTGTATGTCAGTTGGAATAAAATACGTTTTTCCATCATGTGTCGTATTTTCCTTAATATCCATATTGATGAGCGTTGGCGTAACTTTATATTCTGTTGAAATAGGTCAATAGGAGTGAGGAGGGTGTTAAGTTCGTTCTTGTCTCTTTGCTTCGGATTCCATTTGCGTGAATTGAATATTTTTGGTGCTGTCTTTCCTCTAATGCTGCACAGATTTGGACGTATTTACGATATGGCGATGGTGGTTCGGCAGTTTGGTGTACCATATTTCGATACATTGATTGGCTTTGAGGCGGAGGCCAAGATGGCGTTGTTCTCTTTGTATGTAGCCATGAAGGTTCCAGTTACCTGGTGAAATATTGAGTACCAGTGTAATTATGTTATATATATATATATTTGTGAGGACCACCACCCTCCATCCAAATATAGATATATATTTGTAAACTTATTTGTAATAATTTTTGACTATTTACTTTATATCTTTTTTAATTATGTATTCACATGAACCTTAATTGTATCTTAGATAACAACCGAAGTTGTAAGAGGAAATTCGCCTATTTTACGAATCTAGGGACCCCCTTTTTAATATCAATTAATTAGAATAAAACGGTTTATTATCCAAAATCTCAAAACATGCCGAAGAAAAGAGGAAGAAGCAACCAAATAATCAAAAATTATAAAGGATATATATAAAATGGAGAACATTGCATCCCCCTTTGTTTTTGGCAATGTTTACATGAAGAACTTAGTCAAAGCAATCAACAAACAATGACTAAGAGCAAAGATGAGTCATGTCAACTCAGAGATGACTATGAAAGCTTGATGTCATCACGGAATAAGAAAACACCAACTCAGAGATGACTCTATGAAAGCTCAACGTCATGAGAAAACACTGCCAATGAATCATCACCTGATGATGAACTTTCTCACGCTTGAAAGGTTTAAAAGCAGAGCCCCAGTCCGAGAAAGTCAGTCAGAAAAAGCAGTCATAGATGAGGACAGAGTCCAGTTAGAAAGGGACAGTGAGGCAGTTAGAGAAGAGGACACAGTCCAGTCAGAAAAAGGCAGTTAGAGATGGGGACACGGAGAGTCAAAAAAAGGCAGTCAGAGATGAGGACACAGTCCAGTTAGAAAAGGAGTCAGAAAGAGACAGTGATATAGTCAGCAGTTGTGGACACAGCTCCAACCAGAGAAAGAGTGGTTCAAGAGAAGACGACTCAAAAACGAGCAAGCACAAGACGAAGTGTAGCGAACACCAGAAACCTCCGCAGTCTTGGTCGTCAGATCCACGTCACAAGAGAAGACATATTGTTTACCTGGTATGTTGTGAGTCTCGTAAGTTCGAAATACCCCCCCGTTAGGTACCCCCTCGTTGAATAGATAAGAATAGGCAAATTTTCAAAATTAGCTTTTATAATTGTTCTAAACTTTCATTTATGTTAATAAATGTCTTTAAATTAATTATATCTGACTCTGTATTCTTCCTCCTGAGAGACTCATTCCTGGACTTCAGAGTGACTCTTACCCTCGCGCCTTAATTTTCCATTTCATCTCAAACGGCGGTGTGTCCGATAAAACACACCTGGTGGCAGGACTCTACCTAAAAAAGTACGTAATAAATCTTTACGGCCCTCGAACCCCACATATTATATGAAGTACAGAAAAGCGAAAGAAGAGAGCAGTAGAAACTCGTACAGTAACGTAAAATGAGTAAGCTGTGATAACGGAAAAATGATGTATGTGTGTTTTAAAGGTCGACGGGGTGAGGTTAAAAAAAATTATATTAAATTTCTTAGTTATACAGTGATGCCTCGTATAACGTACGCCTCGAATAACGGACGCTGCGAATAACGGACTTTCTGTTTGGCCGTTACGTGACTCGAGCAACGGACTGGCTGCGAACAACAGACTTTTCGTTCGGCAGTTACGTGAGGCGACCAATCGACTTTCTAAGCACAAGTGCGAATCACGTTTCCACTCTTTTGCCGTTGCCAATGACAATCTGCTATTTTTATAATATACTAGCTTACCGTCGCGCATTGCTGCGATCTCAGAATAAAGGAAATTCAAGCAAACTCGTTATGATAAAATTAAATTTACATTTTATCATTTTTATTGAAACTTATTATTATTAATTTTCATCGGGAAGACGTTTTAAAGTGTCATTTCAATTCTATTTATTTATTGAAGTGCTTATGGATACACGATATTTTTTGTTTTTCCGTCTGGTGCGTACACGAATAAATCAGAAGATTTTCCGACGCGTGACCTGGCCACTTACAGTTGTACACGCGAGAAGCAAGGATTCTTTAAATTTTTTTTTTTTTTAAATTCTTTCCGCCCTGTGGGCACTAAGAGGGCCTCATTTTGCAAGCCCATTATGGGTTCGGCCAGGCCCACAATGGGGCTGCCGGGTGGTGAGCGACGGGGCCCGACATATCCGAACGGACCACCCCCCAAAAATTCCTGGGGATTTTTCGACCCGTTCGGATTCGAACCCGGGTCCCCCAGAGCGGTAGGCTGCCACCTTGACCGCTCGGCCATCCGGCTGCGATTCTTTAAATTTAGCCCACATACTCGCAGCGATTGTCAGAAGCGCGATATTCCCCATTTATATATATATATATATATATATTTTTAATCCTTTATAATTTTAATTATTTAATTGCTCCTTCCTCTCTTCCTTGGCATGTTGTGAAATTTCTGATAGTTGGATAATAAACCGTTTTATTGTAATTTGTCTTTTTAAATTATTTTGAGTCGATATTAAAATTTGGAGAAGGAATTTCGAAGGAATTTGGAGAAGGAAAGTCGAATTTCCTCCTACAACTTCGGTGGTTGTTCGGGGAACAGTTGAGGTTTTAACGAAGTTCGAGCGAATACATAATTAGCAAAAAAAAAGTTGAAATAAAGTGATTAAACAAAAATTATTACAAATATCGTAAATAACATTATTATTATTGTTAAATGTCTACTTTGGACTTATTTATTAATAGGAACTAACTATTATTGCTGTGTCAATCTTTAACCACCAGTTTAAGTCCTATTAATAAATAAGTCCAAAGTAGACATTTAACAATAATAATAGTATTTAAAAGGAGAGTAAGGCTTTTATAATTATCGTAAATAACAGTTTACAAATGCATATGTAGAGATATTTTTTGAAGGGGGGAAATGGTCTTCACAATTTGAAATCGATCGAACACACTATGCTCGAATGCTCGAGTAAACGCGCGCCATCTATCGTAGGATAAATGTACTTCGTGGGAGTGTATTAAAAAATTAAAAAACTTTCCAAAGCTTCATGGCAATCGTACTATGCCAGAAACCTTCGCGGGAGTATATTAAACAACTTCCCAAAGTTTCGTGGCAATTGGATAAACGGTGTGGTAATGCATAAAGGACACACATACATTCATTTTTATATATATAGATTAGTATTATTAGAATATACTATCAGTATATCTGAAGTACAGAGCGTTGGGATTAGGCTTGCTTTCTTATTTATTACATACAACACCTCAGTGCAGGGTATTTACATTTATTCAAGTGTTGTGCAAATCATGGCTTCTAAAAAAAACAGAAAGGTGATTTTAATTGAAACAAAGCAAGACATCATCAGAAGGAGTAAGAGTTGACAAAAACTTCCTTGTCAAATGGGAAGAGGTTCAGGAGTTTACCAACATTCATTATCCAAACAAGCTGAGGCCAACAGGATCAATGATCTCTACAATGACACCCTTGCCCGTCATTTCCGACAGGTGTTGAAGAAGAGAGAAATAGACCACCTTGGACGTGTTTTTCAAGAAACTAGCAGGGAAAAAACAAAGGACGGAACAAGAGGAGTTGACCCTGCAAGCTCCGGTAGTCTCTCCTGAATCTGAATCCGATTAAAAAACAATAAAAAAAAGTCCCGCTGCAATATGTAAAAAGTCTGTATCTGTGTGAATGTGTCAAGAAAGTGTTCCTCCACCTCCTTCTCACAGCATCTGACTACCCGGCATAATTGGTAACTGCTCCATTTTCATTTTTTTTATGGTACAGTACGGTTATTTTATGCTGCGGAACGAATTATATGTTTTAACATGTATTTCTATGGGAAAATGCGTTTCGTATAACGGACTATTCACTTAACGGACGTGCACCTGGAACGGATTAAGTACGTTATACGAGGCACCACTGTATTTTATATTTTCATCAACAAATTAGCGTCTTACACACGTATTTAGAACGAATTTCTTTAAGAGGATAACCGTTTTATATCTTCACAAATTTAAATTTCCTCATGAAACAGTTTCAATTCGGTTCGTCAATAGATTTCACACCGCAAAAACAGTCCCATTTTAACGTATCTTTTAAAATATCCTTCACATCAATCTTATATTGTTTCAAGTCGTTAGCAACTCGACCGATTTCTTCGCATTGAACACTGACTTCTTTTCGTGTCGAATATGAATATATTAATTCACAGATCTCGTCGATTAATAAAAAGATATTAGCTAAACCTACCACACAGGTAGAATCTGTAAAAATCTGTACATCGCTGCTGTACGGAATCAATTCGATAAGTGACGAATTCGATTGAATATTCGTAAAAACTTTCAAGGTTTTGATAGCATTTTCACCATTTACAAAGGGTACAGATTTGCATTTCATTCGCAAAATCTCTTTCAATAACGGATTATCTCTAATTTCCTCTGATATTTTTGGAATTAAATTAAATTCAAATGTTTTTGTTTTAAGAATTTCTTCGTTTAACTTTAATTGGCGCATTTCTAGAGCAGTCGGTGGTAAATCTTTGTAAAGGGATGGATCCAAATGGAGATCGTGATGCACATTTCCTAGATTATCTTCTTTCGTATCGTACAGAATATTTAGTTCTCTTTCATTTAAACTTTCTAATAATGTTCTGTACTCATTTACGAGTCTGAAATATTCCGTTTTCTGTTTCTCCAACTCCTTTGTAATTTGCAATAACTCATCCACAGTCTCTTTAGCTTTCTTGCAGCAGTTTTTCTCTAATTTGCTTTTTGTAATCGAAGCACCTTTAGCAATTATCGTTCCTATTACGGTCAGACTCGTTCCTATACGCTTGAATAAATTAGAAATTGTCTCGTTATACAATACAAATATTCCAAAAATGCCAGCGATGGTTCCTATAATCGTACTGATTTCTCCTCCTATCTTCACAGACTTAGCCATTTCCGATTTTCGTTTTAACTCCGTTTCTATGCTCTTTAATATCTCGACTGCTTCACCTGATTTCTTATCCCATATTTGATAATTTTTAGTAAGTTTTGCTTTGAAAAAACCGATACTTCGAACCACTCCGTATAACTTTTCTAAACGACGAGAATCTAAAAATAAAAAATATATTTATTTTAAACGTTAATAAAAGGATATAATATGGAAATTTCAACAAAAAATAAAGAAAATACTAGATTTTAATGTATATTTAATACGAGGGAGAATTAAATAAATAATTACCAAGAAATAATTCCAAATTGCTGAATTTATTCTTAGACATGGCAATACACGAAACAGGATTTCGTTCGTATCTTTAGCCAATTACTGCAAATAAAATTATAAATTATATTATTTACATAATATAAAATAGAATTTAAACCTTCGAGTACTTTAATATCCTTCATTTGTTTCATAATTTAATTGTTGATACAGAATTAATACACCGACACACACATAAGTGGAATTTTGTATCGATGTTTTAGTGTTTTTGTTCTCCCAATCTGATAACCGGAAGGTCAAAATCTGACCGATGACCACACTTTTCCTGTTTATATTCTAGTATCGTGAGTAGACCTAATTCTATTTATTTAACTAACTTTTATCTATTTTATATTAATAAATGGGTCAAGATTATTGAGTGACTCAAACAGAGAAGCGGTGTATGAGTCAATATTTTGTCAACAGAACCTAAATTTAAAGTAAAAATTAGTAACGTAATGACGAAAATTGCTATTAATTATATATTATTTATATAAAAAATTGGAAAAATTATTAAAATAGATTGAATTTATTGTATATAGGACAATTGTTTAAACAACAATTTAACGTCGATTTGTGACACAAGCTTATAACATACTCTAAAACCCTTCGGATATTCTGTATTATTTAAATATACAGAGAAATTTGGAGCATATTTTAGGTACGATAAACACTCGGTTTTATCTAAACGACTTTAAAAATTAATAATAAACAGAACGTGTAACGTTGTACACTACATACCATAGAATACAAATACACAGAAACCAAATTCTTTATTTTAAATGGAAATTACTATATCATCTGTCGATTGTAGAGCCGCGAAATTAGGTCACATGCATAACGTTACATTATTTACATACGGTATAGTATTTATTATCTACGCAAGTTTAAAAGCACGGTACTTGATGTATAAAAAACACAAGAAGTAAGAATTTCTAAGCCCTAGTCCCATCAAATTCGGATAAACAATTTTCTACTGTGTCTACGTTGTAACAGAAAAACTTGAAACTTTTTACCTATATTTTATGTTCGAATGAATAAATTAATTAGATAAAATTAGGAGGGTAAATAGAGGGTAGACACTTTGTTTCGCCCAGGACCCAGATAAGGTGTGCTGAGAGAAGAGTGCGTAATTATTTAAAAAAATAAATTAAACATCCTTATAAACACCTATCTCGGCGCCGAGAGGAAGGGTTGAGACAAATTTCTTTTACTTTTTTTCACTCTATAGGCATAGACAATGGGAAAGAACTTTTTACGTATGGCATTTAAAACGTATAACTTGTAATACGTATGGCTTATTCGTAAAGGAAATTATTAATTAATAATTTGGAATATAAAATTCCGTAGATATTCTATATAATCAGGGTGTTCAACTCTAAAAATAACTGTAATTAGAGCATGATATGACTCGAATTTTTCGAATTTCTATCCGTTATTGTATAATCTAAATAGGTTTGAAAAATTTTATCTTAGATAATACCTATATAAAGTTTCTAAAATTGTACAGTTATAAACTTGTATAATAATATATGCTACTTGTAATATCATTCTGTAAATAATCTATCGTGATGATACGATCAATGAGAAGATGGATGAGAAGATAAGAAACGAATAATATCGTGTCAAAAAATAAATAATATGGTAAATTCTTTTGTAATGTAAAAGTTGATGCTCCATATGCACTTATAAGGATCTAAAGAAGAGTGCGTAATTATTTAAAAAAATAAATTAAACATCCTTATAAACACCTATCTCGGCGCCGAGAGGAAGGGTTGAGACAAATTTCTTTTACTTTTTTTCACTCTATAGGCATAGACAATGGGAAAGAACTTTTTACGTATGGCATTTAAAACGTATAACTTGTAATACGTATGGCTTATTCGTAAAGGAAATTATTAATTAATAATTTGGAATATAAAATTCCGTAGATATTCTATATAATCAGGGTGTTCAACTCTAAAAATAACTGTAATTAGAGCATGATATGACTCGAATTTTTCGAATTTCTATCCGTTATTGTATAATCTAAATAGGTTGGAAAAAATTTATCTTAGATAATACCTATATAAAGTTTCTAAAATTGTACAGTTATAAACTTGTATAATAATATATGCTACTTGTAATATCATTCTGTAAATAATCTATCGTGATGATACGATCAATGAGAAGATGGATGAGAAGATAAGAAACGAATAATATCGTGTCAAAAAATAAATAATATGGTAAATTCTTTTGTAATGTAAAAGTTGATGCTCCATATGCACTTATAAGGATCTAAATAAGCGCAAGTAAAGCAGAGTATGTTAATTAACGCTTGTATATGTATAGTATAGGACTCAGTGGTTCTCAACCTTTTTTTCGTCACGGCACACTTTTAGTACTTAAAAATTTGGCGGCACACTAACAATAAAATAAATTGTAAAAACTTTTACTTCATTAATTGAGGGATGTACTATACCTATAATATATTTTGTAAAAAGAGCATACGATAAGAATTTTCAATGAAATATAAAAGGAAATTGCATTACAAAGTAAACAAAATGTTTTGTGTCGCGGAAACGGCACACTTCAGAAATTTCGCGGCACAGTGGTTGAGAAGCACTGGCTCTATAGGTTATATTACGGCAATAGCTAGGATTACCGGCTAATTCTAATTTTATCCAAATTTTTTGTTTAAACCAAGTTTATTAATCTATCTCTCTATTAATTTATCTATTTCTTTTTAACTTTATCCGTGTAAAGAGCGCTTTATTCGTGTCACTAGAGGATAAAGCTGGAATTATTTGAAACAGATGGCTGAAGCAAGGTCGATACTTAAAATTCAGACTTTATCCCTAAATCAAACCAATTGACGACGATATTACATTCCCGGTTCTATTATATATAACAGAGGGATAGTATGGCGATCGGTCAAAAAATGGTCCCTTCAAAATTTTTATAGTTTTGAACTCCGGGGACTTTCAAAGGTGAAAAAATGCAAAGTTTAGGGCATGGAGGCGTGTGTAGGATAAACGATTTTGCTCATCCCGTTTTTGCATAATGTTAGCTTTATTCGCTTGTCAATGGATAAAGTTACATTATCTACAATACACTTGCTCATTATCATACAATAGGTATTATACCGTAAATAAGTTTAGAATCGTAGTTACTGCTGGATTTCGAATACGTGGCTGATTATCAGCTTGTTCATCTAAAGCCCTTGATAGCCTGAAACTCTAAACAAAAATCCATTTTCTATGCTTAAAACCATTACTAATTTACGTTCTCTTACCTCATAAACTGATTTTAGTTTTAATCTACTCAACTCTCACTTGATTTCTAGTATCTTAGAATACGAATAGGAAAAACTAGCTTGGATATTCTAAATATCACGTCACCTACCGAGTTTAGTAAAGTACTTACCATAACGAAGTTTGATGAGTAACTGCTATATTTTGAGAGCAAAGACCTATATAGAGTGATTATTAACCGTGACTATATATCACAGTTGACGTGGCAACAATTATTAACGGTTCGATAAACCAGAACTCTTATAGATCGAAACGACAGTTTTGGTTTAATAGTCGTATATAATTCATAATTCATGAGTGTTGTATAAGCAAGGGGGCGAGAGAAGTAGTAAAAACCAATACAATATAAAATAGGATAATATACAGGATGATCATAAATAAACAGTACTTTTTAAACTTGTTTTATACCTGAAATTCGCTAGAAAACGTATGTAATACAGACATAATAAGGACAGAAGCGCCAATAGCTCATTGTACACTTACAATTTGAATGATCACCCTGTATAATGTACTATTTACGCATATTTAAAACATTATGGATATGTGATATCACATATAAGATATTAAACAATGTTTTAAACCTGATTTCATTCACCAATTTCATGGTAATTGAATATAAAATTATAAGGATATAAAATAATATGTCTGACAAGTTTATATTTGAATATAAAAATTTATTAACTTTACGAATTTCATTTAAAATATATTTTCTCCGCCTTAAATTGGTAGTTTCTTGCTCCTGTATATAATACCTCATCTGTTAGCGAGGCCCCTGTAAATCATGCTTTTCCTGTTAGAAACAAAGTCATGCCGGTCATCTATCTAACTGCTTACAAGGGGGATATATTTGAATTGGAATAACGTGACTTCCTGTTTACATTCGTAATTTTATACAGTTAATAAGGGGCCTACTGCATTAATCCTTTCCACATCTGTCTCGAATTTCATCTATCTATCACCTTTCTCGAGAATTAGGAAAGACCGACAAATAACAGACAATAAGCAGTATACAGTGAAAATTTATATGTGTACAGTTTATTTAATTTGCAGCCCAACAAGGTATAGTTCAATTTCAAATAATAATTCAGTATAGTGAGAAATTCCCTGTCTTTCTCCTAACATTCCATATCTAAATTTTAAAAACGAAGTCTCGCCTCTACTTACTTTTAATCTCCCCCCTCTAATCTGTTTCTAACCTTTTCTGGCTCAATTTTAACTAATTTAAAGGTTATAATCTGACTAAATAATTACTAAATATATTCACAGGCGCCGATTATGCACGCACCTACACATGATTGAACGGAGTGGTGTGACGTGGTATAACTCGTCACGTGACTTCCCTTTCGAATACACGTGTTCACAACCGACAATGCTTTCATTATTAAGCTATTCACATGGATTTTTGTCACACTTTGATACCATTTTTAACTTACGCATCATAACGTTTGATTTTTAGTTAATAAATTGATACAGAAGTGTAATTGTTCTCTTTAGATTGTGTTTCTGCTCGAGTCTTTCACAGTTAGAAGTAGTGAGTTATTTTTAAACTATTTAATTAACTAAATTTTACGTCTTCTGACGGACATTTGGTAGACTAGAATGGCAGAGATCACACGACGTGTCATTTACTATACCATACCTTTGGGCCTAGTCTTGTACTTAATGTAGTTAAGGCTAGGCCCACAGGTATGGTGAATTGTCTCTAGAGAAAATATATTTGTACACGTGGTGTAATTATAAATATACTACGTAAGCCATTCGTTTCTATTAAACAGCAAAGATTGTATTATCGGTAGTTGGTAAGAATACACCTCCCCGATTTCACCGAAATTCGAAATCCCACGTTGTACTCGGATCAATAAACGTCAATCGAATTTGAAAGTTTGTTTAATTTTAAACACAAGTTCCTTGTTGATTTGTTACGTCACAACCTTTATCAATCCTCTTATCGTGTTTCTTTTCGTAAGCGTAATATTATATACAACCAAGTTACCAGACGTCGATATAATAAATCAAATATACATGTTGAATTAATATTTATAAAATATTGTGAGTATCTTTAAAATATTTAAGAATTTTTGCAAATGAATTTAATTAATTTAATTAATTTCTTGATTGTAAAGGGGGATGGTCGAGCAGTAAAGACACTAACATGCCATTCTGAATGAATATCTTACGTTAAGTATCGTTTCTTACCATTAATTGTATACATTTATCGAATTTAACGTGCATAAAAATAAGATTTTAAGAAATTTAAAGAAACTAGTCCTCAAAATAAGCGTTGAAAACACCAGTTTACTATTCTGTATTATCATTAAAAAGTAAAGTAAATTTTTATACATGTGTAGAGGCATGTATATACTTTTTAACCCTGAAATCTATATAAATATTTCCTTAAATAAAATATAATTATTTTCAGCTTTACATAAATTTCAAACAAAAAAGAAACAATTATAAAATCTATCGATAAAATATTATTAATAGATAAACTTTATCATAAATATGATAAGATTTTTCGATAATTCTTATAAATAAGATATACAGAGTGATACAAATGTCAGAATACACAAGCAAAGACACCAGTTTATTGTGCAATTACATACATATAAATCACTAATTATAATCTGTATAAATGTAATTTAATTAAATTTACAAAAAAGAGCATTTCTTCCAACCCTGGCAAAACCTGAAAATGAGTAAGTTAATTTACCACGAGTGTTTGTGTGACTAGTTTTGAATCACCCCGTATAGTTATTCTCCAACTTTCTCCATTAGCCTGCGAACGACCAGCAATACATCGTTCAGCATAAGGTGAAAGATACAAAAGGTAGTTTCTGATCCGATAAGAAACTTCCTCCATGTGTGTGTGAATTGTAGTGTTGTATATGGTTGTCGTCTTGTGTTGTCACCACGCTACCGCTCCCAATGTCGGAAAAATGAACAATAAAAGAATTTATTTTAAAATAATATTAGAATTACTTTCCATTTTCGAATTAATTAAGAAAATAATTACATCTTTAATTAATAAATTTTGATATGTTTTAAGCTGAATGAAAAATTTTGCTTTATTTTAATTTAAAAAAAATTTTTTTACAGCCAATTTCAAAGCAATGATTGTCTTCGTTGTGATTTTCTTGTCAATTCTTTGTTCAGAAATATTTGAAATCTCCGAATCAAACGGTAATCTTTGTAAATTATATTATTCTAATTATTATTTTATTATTATATTCAAATTGAGTGTTGATTTAACCGTACTTTTCAAGTTATAATTCTTACTATTGTTGATTATTAATACAGAGAGAAAGAATGTAAGACGATTGTCCCTCCTCAGATTTACCTGGCCGACTCGATAAAATACAAATTAACTGTAATAAATTTTAAATGATTTAGCTTTAATTTGCAAATATTGAATCTATTTTTGTTTTTCAGGATCATCAGCTCGTCGCTTCGAAACATTGTTCGAGAAGGTCCAAAGCATCAATGTTTTTAAAACGAAAATACTCGAAAGTTATCACGAATGGGATAGACGATCGGCCGAAACGATAGGTATAATAAAGCAGATAGAAAATTCATTAAAAATTTTAGAAGCAACATATATTGGTATGATAATAGGAGTAATAAGTGCCATCGCTGGATACATCTGTTCGATATTTGCCATGATTTTTTCTAACTACAAAGCTGTATCTGACACTTTGAAGAGTGTAGGAGACAGTTTGATAGACCCAGGGGATATAACTTTCGCAGGCTCTGCTATTGTTAATAGCGTGTTTACAGAAAAGGACTACAAGAAAGCCGAAACAACTTTGAATACATTAATGACACTTACGCAAGAACTGGAAGACGAAAGAAAGAAATATTTCAGATTGGTGAAAGAGTTTGAAACTATACTGGATGGGCTAAACGAAAATGAGCTGAAGGTCCTTCGTATTTATTTAGAAAAAAATGAGCTCGGTAATGTGATGAACGACGTCGATTTAGATCCCTCCGTTGTGGACAATATTCCTCCCAATATGCGAGAAATGGATCGCTTAAAGATAAATGAGGATGTAATTAATAAAAAAATATTCGAATTTAATCTAATTCGAATAATTTCGGAAGAAATAAAGAAGGATCCTGTAATGGAACATATACTGCACATTATTTATGAACGTGAGAATGGTCAAAATGCCTTCAACACTCTCCAAACTATTCCCAGCTTCAAATTCATTGCGAATGGCGTTGACTTATTTGGCAACAAACTTCACGATTTAAAGTATTCACCGTTTCTCGATGGTATGTCTAATGTTTTTTCTCTACTTGAAAAGACCTTGACTCTGACTCATCTCATTGCAAAACAGGAGGAAGTCAGTGCTCAATGTGAAGAAATTGGGCGCATTGTTAAACAATTAGAAGAATATAAATCGGATATGAAGGATATTTTTAGGATGACTTTAAAGTGGGATTGCTTTCACGAGAATTAACGTTGTATTGAGAATGGAAAACGCTACTATCTTGTGTTGTTTTGGATCACGATGGGCTATGAACCATGAAACAATTCACTCGGTGCTAAAGTTATGACTTGACCAGTGCTTATGTTTTGCAGCCTATCACAAGTTAAGCCAGATTTACAATTTTGGCAGTGGAATTGAAAGAAATCGGTTCAATGAGTTCGTGTCAAATCGTGTACAGAAATTGCAGANCTTATAAATAAGATATACAGAGTGATACAAATGTCAGAATACACAAGCAAAGACACCAGTTTATTGTGCAATTACATACATATAAATCACTAATTATAATCTGTATAAATGTAATTTAATTAAATTTACAAAAAAGAGCATTTCTTCCAACCCTGGCAAAACCTGAAAATGAGTAAGTTAATTTACCACGAGTGTTTGTGTGACTAGTTTTGAATCACCCCGTATAGTTATTCTCCAACTTTCTCCATTAGCCTGCGAACGACCAGCAATACATCGTTCAGCATAAGGTGAAAGATACAAAAGGTAGTTTCTGATCCGATAAGAAACTTCCTCCATGTGTGTGTGTGAATTGTAGTGTTGTATATGGTTGTCGTCTTGTGTTGTCACCACGCTACCGCTCCCAATGTCGGAAAAATGAACAATAAAAGAATTTATTTTAAAATAATATTAGAATTACTTTCCATTTTCGAATTAATTAAGAAAATAATTACATCTTTAATTAATAAATTTTGATATGTTTTAAGCTGAATGAAAAATTTTGCTTTATTTTAATTTAAAAAAAATTTTTTACAGCCAATTTCAAAGCAATGATTGTCTTCGTTGTGATTTTCTTGTCAATTCTTTGTTCAGAAATATTTGAAATCTCCGAATCAAACGGTAATCTTTGTAAATTATATTATTCTAATTATTATTTTATTATTATATTCAAATTGAGTGTTGATTTAACCGTACTTTTCAAGTTATAATTCTTACTATTGTTGATTATTAATACAGAGAGAAAGAATGTAAGACGATTGTCCCTCCTCAGATTTACCTGGCCGACTCGATAAAATACAAATTAACTGTAATAAATTTTAAATGATTTAGCTTTAATTTGCAAATATTGAATCTATTTTTGTTTTTCAGGATCATCAGCTCGTCGCTTCGAAACATTGTTCGAGAAGGTCCAAAGCATCAATGTTTTTAAAACGAAAATACTCGAAAGTTATCACGAATGGGATAGACGATCGGCCGAAACGATAGGTATAATAAAACAGATAGAAAATTCATTAAAAATTTTAGAAGCAACATATATTGGTATGATAATAGGAGTAATAAGTGCCATCGCTGGATACATCTGTTCGATCTTTGCCATGATTTTTTCTAACTACAAAGCTGTATCTGACACTTTGAAGAGTGTAGGAGACAGTTTGATAGACGCAGGGGATATAACTTTCGCAGGCTCTGCTATTGTTAATAGCGTGTTTACAGAGAAGGACTACAAGAAAGCCGAAACCACTTTGAATACATTAATGAGACTTACGCAAGAACTGGAAGACGAAAGAAAGAAATATTTCAGATTGGTGAAAGAGTTTGAAACTATACTGGATGGGCTAAACGAAAATGAGCTGAAGGTCCTTCGTATTTATTTAGAAAAAAATGAGCTCGGTAATGTGATGAACGACGTCGATTTAGATCCCTCCGTTGTGGACAATATTCCTCCCAACATGCGAGAAATGGATCGCTTAAAGATAAATGAGGATGTAATTAATAAAAAATTATTCGAATTTAATCTAATTCGAATCATTTCGGAAGAAATTAAGAAGGATCCTGTAATGGAACATATACTGCACATTATTTATGAACGTGAGAATGGTCAAAATGCCTTCAACACTCTCCAAACTATTCCCAGCTTCAAATTCATTGTGAATGGCGTTGATTTATTTGGCAACAAACTTCACGATTTAAAGTATTCACCGTTTCTCGATGGTATGTCTAATGTTTTTTCTCTACTTGAAAAGACCTTGACTCTGACTCATCTCATTGCCAAACAGGAGGAAGTCAGTGCTCAATGTGAAGAAATTGGGCGCATTGCTAAACAATTAGAAGAATATAAATGGGATATGAAGGATATTTTTAGGATGACTTTAAAGTGGGATTGCTTTCACGAGAATTAACGTTGTATTGAGAATGGAAAACGCTACTATCTTGTGTTGTTTTGGATCACGATGGGCTATGAACCATGAAACAATTCACTCGGTGCTAAAGTTATGACTTGACCAGTGCTTATGTTTTGCAGCCTATCACAAGTTAAGCCAGATTTACAATTTTGGCAGTGGAATTGAAAGAAATCGGTTCAATGAGTTCGTGTCAAATCGTGTACAGAAATTGCAGAGGATTTTATATCTGTAAGCCTTTCACTGAATCATAAGCAGCATACTCTTCAATTACATCGATCTCCGAACCGTCAATAGGAGACGTGCTGAAAAGTCAGTTAACAAAAATGTACATGAATTACCATATTTTTTTTTTAATTCGACATTTAGTTGCTTTCAGTAATTATCAGTTTTCAAAATACCTTATAAATAGGATATATCATGGTTAACTGATTTCTGGGCCAGCCGATATAACCTTAACCAGAATTTATGAATTTTTTGCAATTAAAATTGTTTTATAATTCAGAATCAAAGATCCAACTGAATAATGAAGTTATGAGTAGATTTTAATTTTTAATAAATTAAAGCCTATTTTATTTGTTTGGAAATGTCATTTTGTAATTAATTAATTAATTAATTTGAAACATGCTTTTATTTTAAAAATAAATAATTTAAATAAATTACATTAGAAAAGTATTGTCTGAAGTAAAATTATCTTTCAGTTTAATTGTTGAGAATTACAATAAAATTTAAGGTTTTATTCTCTTTACTTCAGTTATACGCAATTACGGTAATAAATAAATTTTAATTTACGCCTGTCAAAAATATTCGTCTTTTAGTCACTTTTCGTTTCTAGAATAAAACTTTGACGACAGTGAGCTTTTATTATAGGCTATTTGGCAATCCCACAAAAATAAAGATTTCCTTAAATACGTGAAAAACGCCTCTTTTAAACGTATAAAACACTTTAAAAATCAGGAAAGGAGATTAAACTCCTCTACTCTTGAGTTTTTAAGTCGCAAAAACAACACATTTGAACTTTGAATGCAATAATAGGTTATTGTTAATATGTGAGGTACTCAGCAACAGATGATCCATAATTGTCATGCTTCTGTTCATAAAATGAGATATACAACACAAAGACAATTCGGAGGGGCGCCTACATTTCTTGAAACCTTCTCCAGATAGTCTATCTTTGTGAGAGAAATTTACGAGAAACTGGCCCTATTTAGGTGTCAGTCACGCCAATAAATACTGGAAAACTCAACAAGACCAGTCTGTTAGTAGGGCGCAAACCCACGACCAGTGTTCAGTAATGTTATCAAAAAACGTTCGCCAGTAATGTGGAACCAAATGGGCTTACGTTAATTCAAAATTAAACAAAAAGGAGCGTGAGAATTTATATTATATTACGTGTGCATTAATTTTACAGATGGGATAAAAATTACATTTCGGATAATGTTAAAGTGAAAGAAATAAATCAATTGACGTTATCTCATTGATTGCACAGTAATTACGTTATGTTGAATAAACTTTATACCCTGGAGAAAACAGAGTTTTTATTTATCTGACATTAAAACCTATGTGATGATAAACGCATTTGGAAATTTTCAAACTGAATCCAAAATGTCTGTTTAGAAAATATTCGATGATTCTGATATTGAAATTTTCTTTCATTTTATGTAATTATCAATCGATATTCGGTTACATATAATATGTTGGAGTTAAAATTAGAAATAATTTAACAAATTTATACATTCTAAATTATATCGTTCAAAGGGAAAATCAACGACTAATTTTTTGTTGAAAGTTATCACTCATACCCGGTAGGGTAAGCTTTCTGACAGGCGAGATTGCAGCATTTCGGTATTAGAGAACTCCGATGTAGCGTATTATTAGCAAGCACAGAATGCATTTAGCGAGTTTTTGAGTTTTTAGCGAGTGCTGAGTCATTTTCGATCCATTTTCCTGAAAGCCCAACACAGACCAATTGAATAAAGCTACTGAACACGTGCCATGGGTTTACGCCTCGCGAACTTCTTTCTCCTCCTGTCATCCCTTCAATCCAGTCTGTTCTTCTAGAAATCCGATGGGTTGGCCAATACCAATCGAATTCCACCTACAATACATATATCATTTCGCAATATATAAGCCTATATGAAAAATCACATAATTCTAAATGCTGTAAGTTCGTGTAATAACGATGATTAGTAGAATGAATAATTTTAAAAACCACCATAATTTTATTTATTTCTCTAAAAGTAGATAATATATACCGTATAAAATTAATATGAATACTTTATTGACTCTTTTCTCTCTTTCCTCCTTAAAGCTTAGATTAAACAGAAATATTGTATTACGTCAAGGTTACTCAAACGAGTACATTAACTTTTACGATTAGCCAATTAAATATCTAAGAACTCACAAAGTCACCAATGAAAAAAGTGTTATTTGACCCATTTTCTAATCAACATTCATCGTGAATGTTGAAAGAAAGCCTATACAAGCGTTTATTTGGGAGCGGCGGTAATTACTTCGTCAGCGTGATCAATACGGAGCTATCTGGTTCAAGGGATGGGATTAAAATCACGAAAAGTATTTTTACTTCTGAATTGTTCGACTATCTTTCAATGATTGGACTGTTTTTTCTCATCCCATTCTTTCTATGCACGCGCGAATTGATGGAACAATTTTTAATTGTCCGAACGTGAGGTTCCTTTTATCCAAATCGATTTGGAATCGATTCCAACCCGACGACGCTGTTGCCCAGGAAGTAGCTTCACGCCAAACAAAAACGTCACGTTACGTCACTTAAGTAAAGTACAGTACACCTGAATCTCTGAACGCAGCGTAACTCGGTAATTCGAAAAAAATCTTTGTTAAACTTCTGTTCTCTGTCTTTCACATTGATAAATGTCTGCCAAATACGAAAGTATCTGAATGTTTTACCGACAACTTCCTGGTCGATGGATGTTATCGCTCTTAGTCATATCCTCCGACTCTTTACTTTCGAAATGCAATCTTTTATAAACAATAATTTTATCACGTTTGTTTCTCTCGATTAAATAAATTAAAATATATAAAATGAATGTTAATATACTATTTTCAAAATATCCACATTTCTTTTAAATGTAATTAAGCTAATTTACTTATATAAAATTTTTAATAAACCAGTTTTAATTACTTTCCCAATTAGGTGGAGGCAATAGAGACACGTGGTTGCTTCTGTGAAAGACGAAACGTATAATCCCAGTCAGGGTCTTAGTCGAGTTAACGTGACATCAACAACCACGTGTTGCGAGTGTCACGTGTCACTACCTCGTTCATTGAATGGTCTGACTGATCGAGTTAGTGACGGGTGATATTTTAACACGTTCGAGTTTCTTCTCTCCCGCCCTTTACTACCCAATAATGACCAATGTTGCCCAAGACGAGACAGTAAAATGGTTGTTTTAATGCCTGAAAGGTGAAATGAATTAAAGAAAATCATGTGTTTTACGTGACATTTGCTTTAAACTTCGTACTCTGTATGTGATTAGATAAAAACGGATTAAAATAGCTTCATTTTGTTAGCAATTTCATCGTTCTCCACATTAATTACGCGCTTATTCAATCCTAAGGTAAGATTTATTCTCAATAATAAACAAAGAATAGTTTAAATCTTAAGTTAATTTATATTAATTAATTTAATATATTTATAAGGTCCACGTAGAATGAATGTAATATAAAACGAGGCTTTATATATAAATGTATATATAATTATTTTATAATTTTAACCCCTTGGGTTCTTCTTGGTCTACTGTTAATAAAAAATGTAAACCAATAATTAAGAATTGTAAAATTATGTAATGATACACTTGGGAGTGTTAATTAAAATTCATTATAAGCACCATAGAGCTGTTTAATCATAAAATAGTGAAGAAAATTGAATACCATTTATATTCCCTGGGTGATCTCGTTACTTCTGATAAGAGAACATAATGCATTAATCCTGAGGATACTCTCGACTGTTTAATATGTGTTTTTATTTCAGTCATTTTAATTTAATTATTAAAAATCACGAACAATTTTAACATAATAAGGTCTTTTTTGACTTAAATATTGTCTCTTTCAACATAAGTTGGTACTTGTCTAACCAGATTAAACCACTCTTTATTTACTAGTTTATTAGAGTAAATAGTTAATTGTTAATCTCAACCCCAAGTGAGACATTTAATACTCTTTTTTCCCTTATGAAAAGTTTAAAATGCTGTAGTCTGGTTTGACAATTGCCAAATTATGTTAAAAGAATCATATGTCTAAATTAAAAAAAATTATTTTATTGCAAAAACTCACTCGAATATATTATTTTAATCAACAGAATTTCCATCAACGCCCTACTTATGGATATAAAATCAATTGTGATTTTCCTATCAATTGTTTTTTCAGGAATTTCTGAGAAAATTGATGGTATACCAAAAGGTAGTTTTTGTGTTTAATTATTTTAAACACTTTTTAAATATACGAAATTTTAAATTTAGAATTAGAAATTTTATTATTATTTTAATTATTTTAGCTAAATCGCAATTATTTTTCGAAAAAAGTTTGTAGTTTTATGATATTTTGTATGACTTTTTGCCCTGTGACCACTAACAAAACCTTTTTTCATGTTCATCATGGGCTAGGCTAGTCCACACCTCATATCACGACTCTAAGTGTATGACCCTGCTCCGTCAAATGGCAGTACAGAGTACTAAGAGACTGCATCTTAATCATCGGCAGTCGGGCTCCCAGTAATCACTGCGGTGTCTGAACGATTAAAACCAGACTGAGTTAAATGCTCGGGCTCTGGTAGTACAACCCAACGGGGACTAGCCTTCCTCGCCTTCCTCGCTCTCAAGTCCAATCCTCGTACCTTGTAATACAATTTTGATGCATCTTGCTCTGCATTTTGAGTCCAAGCAAAGAGAGACCAACTCGTATATACGGACAGAGAAACCGCCTCTGTGAAGGCACTTGGCGCTTGCCCTCTTTCTAGGGCAAGCGCCAAGTGCCTTCACAGAGCTTAATTTTCTATAAACGAATTATTTCCTTCGACTTCATTTTCTGTTGTTTTCAATGGCAGTTTAATCCGAAACTGCAGTAAAAAAATGGGGTCCATGACTTCGTTTTCGATATACAATGGTATTACAGTGATAATGTCAATGCTCTCTGATGGGACGAGCTCACCTAACAAAATTTAGGCTTAGGGGTTAAAAATAAAAACAGCATTTCGTGCGCCTAACGAAAAATAGGCGAGAAAAACGAACAAAACACAAGACCAAAGCAATCGGTGGTTCGTCTCTGCGTACCTGCCCAGTGCAAGAATCGTGTCTTTCGTGGCCTGCAGGTACGAGGAAAGCCTCTTTTGTGGCAGGAACTGCAAAGGTTTACCTTGTCTGCGCTGTACAAGAATCTTCTCTATTGTGTCTGACAGGTGCAGGGATCACTTCTTTCCTTCCGGCTCCGCATCAATTTACCGCAAAATGACAAAGTCGCGCGATATTCTAGTTTATCATAAGTTTCTTTCCTTAATGTTTAAAACAGCCGGCCGCCACTGTTTTTCAATCGGGATGCACGGTATCGTAGGGTGCCACAACGACAGTTCCGGGTGCAGCGAAATATAATGCTCAGCATCGCCATAACAGGAATTACGTGAAACTTCTCACTAAAAGTACGAAGAACAAAATAACTTTACATTGATAAAGAAACGGGGTGCTGCAGAAATTTCAAAGTCGATGGTGCCACTATTAAATAGATGTTGAAAACACTGATTAAAGAGGTTAAGACATCAGCCTATTATACTAGAGAGCCCAGGTTATAAAACCTGAGGTGAAATTCCCTGAAAACTTTTTGTAGTGATCGATTCTAATCGATTCTGATCGATTTTGTAGTGATCGATTCGGGGCATTTTTGTGCTCATCTTGAGCGGTAAAGGCCTAAAACCACAAAGAAATCTAAGGAGTTGAGACCCTCACCCCATTCTGAGCTTCACATAACACATAACATACGTGAAATAAAACCTCTTAGTACTCAACACCTGAAAAGCTTCTACTTTTAATATTCGCTTTAGTCTAACATTAGCATACAAAGCGGATACCAGAACTGCTACAGAGAAAAAACAACAACAGTGTTGATACTTCGGTCTCTTCCCTTTCGGAAAAATATTTAAAAAAATAATTTCTAGACGAAAATATATAGCAAATAATAATTACAAATATGTCGTATTCATTTTTAATATTTATATTTATTACAATTCCAGATGGTCTATCAACCCGACGTTTCGAAAAATTATACGGAAAAGCTCGAAGCATCAATTTTTTTAAAACGAAAATTTCCAAAAGTTATCAAAAATGGGACAAAGAAGCGACAGAAACTATAAAAATCTTAAAGGAAGTAGAAAATTCCTTAAAAAGTTATTCGAAAGCAACAAATATTGGGCAGATAGTTGGAGAAGTGAGTACAATTCTTGGAACCTTCGCTTCGCTTTGTGGAATCTTTATTTTAAAGGATGAAATGATGGCTGAAACTTTCAAACGTATAGGAAGAGGCTTCACAATAGCGGGAACTGTAACTGTTAAAGGTTCTACTATCCTTAGTAAAGTATTGGCAAAGAAAGGCTGCAATTCAGGCAAAAGACCCATGGATGCATTAATGACACTTACACAAGAACTAGAAGATGGAAGAAAGGAATATTTCAGACTTGTGAAAGAATTTGAAGCGATATTGGATGGGCTAAACGAAAATGAACTGAAGATCCTTCAAAATTATTTAGAAGAAAATCAGCTCGGAAATGTGATGAACGACGTTGATTTAGATCCTTCCGTTATAAACAATATTCCTCCAATTATAAGAGAAATGGATCGCTTGAAGATAAGAGAAGATATACTTAATATAGAAATTTTCGAATTTAATTTGATACCGAAAATTTCGGAAGAAATAAAGAACGATCCGATAATGAAAGAGATTTTGTCCATGAGAAGTGAATATGTACCATTTGCAAATGGCGAAAACGCATTCCTGTCTCTTCAAGCTGTTTCCAGCTTAAAATCCATGATGAATGTTGTTGATTTAATACCAATTGATAACAAAATACACAAATTTAACAATTCGCCGTTTATAGATGGTGTGTCTAATATATTTTTGCTGGTTGAAAAGATAATAAATCTGACTGTACTTATGTCCAGTGGAAATGAGGTTAGTGCTCAGTGTGAAGAAATTGGGCGTGTTGCGAACGAACTGAAACAATATACATCAGATATGAGGGATATTCTAAGTGACACTTTAAAATGGGAATACGGTGAAGATAATTTAATTTCTATCGACGACGCAAATTATATTAAGATCGGTTAAATATGACACGTTTTAATACATTTTCATATCTAGTCAAAAACATATGTAGCAGAACTTTGGGGACTTATAACCATAGATTCTGTGTAATTTAAATTGTAAACTGTATTCGGTACTTGTTAGATATTAATGCCATATTATTGAATATTATAGAGTATATTCGTGAATTTGTATGATATGTTTCATTCGATATAACCCATTAACAATTGCCAATAATCGTTGTTATAATAATATAAATAATTACAAAACTTCCATTAAAAATTTTTTAAGTCATTCATGAAAATCTATGGGGATTTCATCTGTAATTTCTTGGTTTCCCGAAGTGGTATCATCCCTTCTCGGTAGATCGCCCATCTGTCGTGTTGAATATCATTGAGAACGTACAGAACCAATGTTTCCAATGACGAATTTTTTCTTTATCAAGAATTAAATTGATCATAATTAAAGACATTCATTGATCGTGTGTAAAATACTTTTAATCATCTGTCTAAACACATTTTATAGATAATAATCAGAATTATAATGAAAACCTTATTTTATTACTTTTTTTAAAGTATTTAAAGTGATTTACTTTGTCAAACTGTATTTGGTGTTGATTTTTACCAACAAATTATTATAACCGTTATCCATGGGTCGTTTTCTTTCTACCTTGTATATACTTTTCCGACTGTTATATATACATAACAGGGAAATTATTGGGATCATATCAAATTTCACCCTTCGAGTTTGCTGCAAATCTTCACGTTTTGAGACCTGAACCCCAAAAATTGTAGAAACTCCATCTGCGTGTATTTGTATGTTTCTAGGGTATGGGTGGGTGCATTGTTAAGTGTTTTGGCATCTATTTCGTTTAATATCTCAGGATGGTGTAAAGATTAAAAAATGAAATTTGGCATGGTAACTTTAACTTCTGTTAAAGGGCATTAATGCTATCAAATTTTAGTGATTAAACGTTGAAGGAATGGGAGGATAGAGGCGGTCATGTATTATATCACAAGAGGGATTAATGAAGATTTTACTATTTCTTAGCATTTACAATTTTTTTTTTTTTTATAAAACTCGTTTCCACCCTCAAAATTAAGCATTTTGCCAATTTATAATAATTCATAATATAAAATTTTTTATAATAAATGTCACAACAGATGGCTCTACACAACTTTTTATTTATAATGATTAATAGTATAAAAGTTATTTTTTAAATAAAAGTACATAATAACCAAAAAAGTTACGCAACTCGTTGGTAGGTTTTTTACGATTTAAAGACAAATTATACATTAATGTTTAAGTAAAATATTTTAAAATATTAAAGACTTACATTTTTTAATTTTTAAAACAGACCATAAATTATAGTCAACTGAAACATCTATAACTATTGTACACAAACTTAACAATTCATAATTAATTAATGGTCCGTCAAATATATTTTTGTTAATTGATAGCATAGAAAATCTGAATATACTTATGAAGTGATGAGGTGAGTGCTTAGTGTAAAGAAATTTGGCGTGTTGCGAACGATTTGGAACACAGATCAGATATAAGGAATATTTTAAGTGAAAGCTTAAAATGGGCTTTCGTTGAAGATAATTAATTTCTATCGAAAATGGAAATTGTTATAAGGCTGACTGAATGTTTTTTCATATATAGTCGAAAATATATGTCGACTTGATAGATCTGATCATAGATTCTGAGTAGTTTAAGTTGTAAATGATATTCATTCAGAGAAATCTTAAAAAGAAATTGACTTTTACATTATAAAATTCATAAAATGGAGAGAAATTTCTTGCTCGAAACATTTATATTGTATTCATTTCTGAGTAATTTGATTTATTGTTTAGTTCATCATCTTTGATACTTGTTAGATATTAATTAATGTCATATTCGTAAATCATATTATTGATTTTTATATTGTATATTCATACATTTGAGTGATATATAGTATTTTATACAGTAATTATAATAGTGAAAATAAATAATTTACAAACTTACATGAAAAATTTGTACAGTCATTTATGAAAATCTGTCAGGGGCGAATTATCTGGGCTTGCTTAGCACGCGCCGCATGCTTAAGCCCTGGGCCCACAGAATTTGAATTATTATAATAAATTTTTAATACTTTTTCTTTATAATATACCTCATATATAGATATAATGGGCTTTATAGTAGTCCATACTTTTTTATTCACACCAAATAACGTTTCTGCCTATTGTTTAGTGCTAGAGATAGGTCTATTATTATTATTATAACTTTCAACATGCCCAAAAAATTTTGGTTCGGATTCGCCCCGGAAAGCTGTTGCGATTTGATCTGTAATCACTTGAATTTTCGGGTAGTATCCCGTTGAAGATACTCCGACCGTCAGTTATATGGTCACCCAAAAGTAAATTCATAATAAAGTTTAATATTTTTCCTCGCTCTAAAAAATTTTATCTTTATAATAATATCATATTTTGTAGGGGAGGAAAAATGGGATATTTGGCATCTGTTCCGAGCGGCAGAAACTACGCTACGCCACTGACTACATGGCACCACGTTACCTAGCTCTTCCATTGCCTCTGCTGTAACTGCATGCCCTCTATCGACCTAAACCAATTGTCCTTTTCTTTCGTCCACATATCAGCAGTCACGCTCAACTCCTTCCTCTCATCCAATCGGAAATTTTCAACTTTTATTTAACTATTTCAAATATATGTTCTTTAGCCGTGTCAAGCGACTCACCGACGTTATGTTTGAGATCAGTCCCCTCAGTTCACACTGGACAAAATCTCAAAGGATTTAAATTTCAGTGACTCATATTTATCGAATATTTTTTAAGCTTAAATGCCAATTCATTTTATTTTTTACTTTTTACTTTAGTTTAGTTAATTTATTTACTTTAAATTAAACTAAACGAAACTAAATCATTTGTGAAATATTACTGCTCAAACTGCTCGCCCAGGCGAACTACATCGATAAACATCGTTTCGGGTTTCTCAATGTCATCTGTCTAGTGGTTATAAGACTTTTGAGCCATCGAATAATTGAGAGGGGATGAAAAACTTATAAGACCTAATGCCCGGAATGCAAGAATCTTCACAATATTCATGAATGACTGAACAAATTTATTCAAATAAGTATGTAAATTATTTATTATCATTATTAAAATTACAATTATTGGCATGTGTTAATGGGATATGATATATCGAATAAAGTGTATCATTCAAATTCATTAACTGAAAATGTAATCAATAATATACTTTACGAACATGGCATTAATATCTAACAATTAAGTATCAAATATAATAAAGTAAACAGAAAACATTAACGAATAAAATTTAATTGTTTCGGTCGAAATATTCTACTGCATTTCTGAATTTTATAATAGAAAAAATCAATTTAATCTCAAGTTTCTCTGACTGAATACAGTTTACAATTTCACTTCAAAGAACCAACCGTTATGAACTTTCAAAGCTCTGACACGTAACTTTTATTTTTGACTAGATATAAAAGCATAAAAGATATTCAGTCACTCTTAAGACGATTTCCATCTTCGATAGAAACTAAATCATCTTCGACAAAATGCCATTGTAGCGACTCACGTAAAATATCCTTAATATGTGATCTATATTCTTCCAATTCATTTGCAATACGCCCAATTTCTTCACACTGAGCACTCACTTCACCTCGGCTGGAGATGAGGATAAAAAGACTAATTATGCTTTCAACTAGCAAAGATATATTAGACAGGCCATTAATAAACGATAAATTGTTAAATTTGTGTATTTTGTTATCAATTGGTATTAAGTCAACGACACTCATCATAGATTTTATGCTGGAAACAGCTTGAACACCCTTGATGGCATTTTCGCCATTTATAGATGGTACATATTTACATTTCATGGACAAAATCTCTTTCATTATTGAATTGTTCTTTATTTCTTCCGAAATTTTCGGTATCAGATTAAATTCTAAAATTTCTATATTAAGTATATCTTCTCTTATCTTCAAGCGATCCATTTCTCTTATAATGGGAGGAATATTGTTTATAACAGAAGCATCTAAATCAACGTCGTTCATCACATTTTCGAGCTTATTTTCTTCTAAATAATAATGAAGGCTTTTCAATTCGTTTTCGTTTAGTTCATCCAATATTGTTTCAAATTCTTTCACTAGTCTGAAATATTCCTTTCTTCCATCTTCTAGTTCTTGTGTAAGTGTCTTTAATTCATCCAAGGTTCTTTCAACTGAATTACAGCGGTTCTTCGTCAGTTGTTTATTAAGAATAGTAGAACCTTTAACAGTTACACTTCCTGCTACTGTCAAGCATTTTCCTACACGTTTGAAAGTTTCAGCCGTCTTTGCATCGTTCAAAAGAAAGATTCCAGAAAGGGAAGCGATAGCTCCAATAATGGAACTGGCTTCTCCAACTATACTCGCAATTTCTGTTGCTTTTGAATAATTTTTTAATGAATTTTCTACTTCCTTTAAGAATTTTATAGTTTCTGTCGCTTCTTTGTCCCATTTTTGATAACTTTTGGAAATTTTCGTTTTAAAAAAATTGATACTTCGAGCTTTCCCGTATAGTCTGTGTATATGACGAGGTGATAGACCTTCTCGAACTGTAATAAATTTAAACATTAAAAATAAGTATATTTCTAATTATTACGGGCAAAATTTCTTAAATGAGGTAATAAATTATTCAAAAATTATTCGAGAAGATAGGCTGAAGACTCGAAATTATCTTCCGTTAAGTGTGGACGTTATGGCATCAACCTCGCACATGTTAGACTAAGCAAAAATAAAACTAAAATGCTTTCAGCCCTGCAGGCACAAAGAAAAACTTGTTCCGATCTGTCGTGGATTAGGCCAAGCCTAAAACGGGACGACCGAGTGGTGAGGGACACAATCAATACAATTTAAAACAAATCAGTATGAAAAGTTTTGTTTCACTGATCACTTCGAATTTTATCCATTCCCATAGAGCGGTAGGCTGATGCCTTAACCATTTAATTCAGTGTTTAATGTATTTTTATCGATATAGAGTTATTACCTTTTTCGTATATTTAGTAATATGTTACAGACATGGGCGTAGCCAGAGTTTTGTTGTGGGGGGCCTAGTAGAGCCCAACCTAACACAAAATTGAATTATTTGAAATTTTTCATAACATTGGGCACAGTGGACCTTTTTTTTTTTTTATTAGTATTCAAAATTTTTAGCTTTAAGTTTTTTGTTGTTTCCAAATCGGCTTAACACTTTTTCGGCTGTGATTTTCTAGGGGAGCACCAGGTTCACTGGGGAGGGCCGTGCCCACCCAGGCTCCCCCCTCGCTACGCCCATGGTTACAGATAAGAAGTGTCTCATCGCAGCGCAGCACTAAATTTCGCGGCACCCCTAAAAAGTTGTTGTAGCAACCCTAGGGTACCGCATTATCCAGGGAGAAACAAATGCCTAGAACTAGACATTGATTTTCTATCCCGGCCAGGTGACCGGCTGTTTAAATATTAATGAAAAAACTTATAATAAAAAATTATACACTATTCTATACCTATTCTAACTATAACTCATCGCTCGACTGTCCTCTATTGCCGGCCTCTCTGAACCCACGAGAAGTATGGATTAAACACCCTCTTAGTGGTTACAGAGTGAGCAAAGATTCAGGGGAACCATGAAACTAAAAAGTTGTGATTTAGATAAAAGATAATGAAAATTTCTAAAACTAAATTTAAAATTTGAAAAGTGTTTAAAACAATATAAAATGCAAGATTTACCTTTCTGTACCTCAGTAGTTTTTTCAGCCATCCCTGAAATAACAATTAAAAAAAATTAAAATTAATTTTATATTCACGAATTACGTGTTTATAAAATTTCTATAGATTAAAAAAACAACATCTTCAAATAAATTTTTGCGATAAAACTAAATTTTTTGTCTATCAAATTTAGACCTGCTTCAATCAAAGATAGATTATTATATTAATATTGTAAGTATCTTTTAATAAGTGAAATTAAACGATTGAAAACGGAGGAAAGTAGTAATCTAATGGATCAAAACACTTGTCTACAAGCAATTTATATCGTCATTTTCATTATTTTCGAGTTTCGCTTCATAATTAATTATTGCATTTGCGTGCAGATTGCTCGCGGTTTATGTCTTAAATAACATTGAAACGATACGAGTAATAATGTTTATCTACCTAAAAATAAAAGTAATAAAGACCATTAAAGGTAATTGAAAAAGATCTCTCGCAATTATTACTATGTTAAAATTTATGCATTACTTTTTCCCCCTTTTCAAAGCAATTCAAGTAGAAAATTAGGTTTTATGATTAAAATTATAAAATAATTTTGTATCCATTTATATAATAATGCGTCATCTTATATTACATATGTTATACGTCTACAATCAACATACGTAAAGCTTATAAATATATCAAATTAATTAATATAAAATACACAATGTATTTGAATATATTGAAGTTATATTCATAACGAATATTTTGGTTAAAATTTACACTATTCTTTTCTTATTATACAGAATAAATCTTACCTTAGTATCGGAGAAACGTAATTAATATCGAGAACGAGTTAAATAAATAAATTGCTAACAAAATGAAACTATTTTAATCAGATTTTATCTAATCACGTACAGAGTACGAAGTTTTTGTCAACTAAAACACATGATTTTCTCATTTCATCTTTCAGGCATTAAAAGAACTATTTTCCTATCTCTTCTTACCGAACAATGGGCATTATTGGGTAGTAAAGAGCGGGAGAAAAGAAATTCGAAAGTGTTGAGAATATCACATGTCACTGACTCGTTCAGTCAGATCATTCTTTACTGTCTCCACCGAATTGGGAAAGTAATTTAAATTGATTTATTAGAATTCTTATAAAAGTAAATTAGCTTAATTACATTTAAAAGAAATGTGGATATTCTGAAAATATTTTATTAACATTAATTTTATATATTTTAATTTATTTCGTCGAGACAAACATAAAACTGATAAAATTATTTTTTTTTTTTAATCAAAGATTGCATTTCGAAAATAAACAGTCGCAGGATATGACTAAGAGCGATAACATCCATCGACCAGAAAAAAATTCAGGTACTTTCGATTTTGGCAGACATTTACAAGTGTGAAAAAGAGAAAACAGCAGTTTAACAAGGAATTTTCCGAATTACCGAGTTAAGCTGCGTTCAGAAAGGCAGGTGTACAGTACATTACCTAAGTGACGTAACGTAACGTTTTTTTTTTTGCCGTGAAGCTATTTCAAGGTCAACGGCGTGGTCAGGTTGGAATCGATTCCAAATCGATTTGGATACAAGGAACCTTACGTTCGGACAATTAAAATTGTTCCACCAATTCGCGCGTGCAGAGAAAGGACTGGAGGAGAAGAAACAGTCCAATCGTTGAGAGTTGGTCGAACAATTCATAAAAGTAGTAGTGGTTTGACACATACTGATCACAAAATTAATTTCAGATGTTGAATAAATTAAAATTACAAATGATTTTTAGAATTAAATTAAAATTGCAAATAAAAATTTGTCAAATGAAATTATTTCAGATCACAAAATGAATTTTTCGATCACAAATTTTAATTAAATTAATTATATTTTAACAATAAGGCTGTATTAATTATTAAATGTTTTAATATCCAATAAAATTAAAACACTACAATTTGAAATAATATTATAGCAATAAGACAAAGTAAAATAGGGAAATAGTTTAATATAATAATTATTTAAATTATATTTGTTACTTATTTATTAAATACCTTTATACAATGATTTTGAAAATATCTTTTGTTTAATTAAGAATTGTTCGTAAGATAGAATATCGCAAAAAGAACAATGCTTTTTAAAATATTTGCGGCAATAACAATTTTTTAATATTATCCAATCTTAAACACCCCAAGAAGTTTCATGTCAAAATAATTGTTGTTCCAATTTTTAAGAAGATTTTTTTTCTATCTGTCCACCTTTAAAATAAAAATAATTCATTATATGTTGTGAAATAATAAGTTTTGTAAATTAATATGCTTGATCCGGCCAGTTATATCCGATGTTTTTTGTATATAAAATTTAATTGATGAATTTTTTTGCTAGTATAATTGACTCGCCATTGATCTTTCGTCGATAATTGATACTTTTTAACAGAATCTATATAAATGTCTATTACAGCTTCTATAAGACTGTGTAATGTTTTTATGGTCAACTGTCGATAACTCGAAATGCTTCAAAATCTATTAGAATCGCATTCTTTAATTTTATATAAATAAAAATTAGGATTAGTATTATTTTGTATTCAATAAGAAAATAACGAAAAGATTTCATACATAAATATTTTTTACTGACCATATAGAATGTTTATTGATATACCAAATGTCTAGTCTTCCTGTTCTTGATATTATATCACAATTATATTCAATTATTTCATCCATTTTATCAAATTGTTATTGTGAAATCTATTAAAATATAATTCTTAAAATTTATATTGTAATTGAATTGAAATGAAACTTATGTTTTTAAAAATAAAAGAAATTTAGTTACTAAAATGAAATGAAAGTAAATCTAAGCTCACTGAACAGTGTGTTAAACAGAGATTTTCGTGGTGAAGCATAAAATGCCTCGAAATTAATAATCATCTCTATATTAGAAAATTAAGTTGCACTAATTTGCAATAATAATTTTTAAAACACGGCAATTTAAAATAATATAACATTAAAGTTTTGTTGATTGTAACAAAAATTACAGCTCTAATTATACTTAAATTCAAAGAATATCGACAGGTTTTTACTACAGTACTTATAGAATGAACCTGATAAAATTTATGAAAGAAAATTTCAAAAATTGTTCGTGGAATAACATGGTTCATCAGAGTTTTATATTTTATAAACTCATCAATATAGTTTAAAATTTGATAATAAAACTATTACTGGACAAATTATTTCTAATCTTACTTTATAAAATATGAGAAATTAGACCAGGAATATGTCGTGTTTTAATTTTATTGGATATTAAAACATTTAATAATTAATGCAGCCTTATTGTTAAAATAAAATTAATTTAATTAAGATTTGTGATCTGAAATAATTCCATTTGACAAATTTTTATTTGCAATCTTAATTTAATTCTAAAAATTATTTGTAATTTTAATTTATTTAACATCTGAAATTAATTTTGTGATCAGTATGTGTCAAACCACTACTACTTATATATATAGCGAAATCATATACAGTATATATATTGTAGGTGGATTTCGATTAATATCGGCCCACCCATCGGATTTCGAAAAGAACAGACGGGATCGAAGTGATGACAAAAAGAGAAAGAAGTTCGCGAGGCGTAAACACATGGCACGTGTCCAGTACTTTCATCCGTTTGGTCTGTGTTGGGCTTTTAGAAAAACGGATGGAAAATGGCTCAGCACTCGCTAAAAACTCAAAAACTCGCTAAATGCGTGCTGTGCTTGCTAATAATACGCTATTTTGGATATCTATAATACCGAAAAGCTGCAATCTCGCTTGTCAGAAAGCTTACTCTACCGGGTATAAGTGATAACTTTCAACAAAAGTCAATCGTTGACTTCCCTTCGAATGACATGATCTAGAATGTATAAATTTGTTAAATTATTTCTAATTTTAACTCCAACATGTTATATGTAACCTAATTTCGATTGATAATTACATAACCGATATAATATCGCATAAAATGAAACAAAATTTCAATATCAGAATCATTGAATATTTTCTAAATAGACATTTTAATTTCAATTTGGAAATTCCCAAATGAGTTTATCATCAAATAGTTTATATCCATCTGAGAAGTGAGATACGCTTATCAGATAGATGAAAACTCTCTTTTGTGGGTATAAAGTTTATTCAACATAACGTAATTACTGTGCAATCAATGAGATAACGACCTGCTCTTACAATACACTTATTTCTTTCACTTTAACATTTTCCGAAATAGAATCTATATCCAACTGTAAAATTCATGCACACGTAACATAATAAAATTCTCATGCTCCTTTTTGTTTAATTTTGAATTAACGCAAGCCTATTTGGTTCGACTTTAACAGCGAACATTTTCTCATATTACTGAATACTGGTCGTGGGTTTGCGCCCTACCAACAGACTGGCTTTGCTGAGTTTTCCAGTATTTATTGGCGTGACTGACACCTAAATAGGGTGAGTTTCTCGTAAACTTCTCTCACAGATAGTCTATCAAGAGGTTTCAAGAAATGTAGGCGCCCCTCCGAATTGTTTTTGTGTTGTATACATGGGCGTAGCCAGAGTTTTGTTATGGGGGGCCTAGTGGAGGCCAACCTGACACAAAATTGAATTATTTCAAATTATTGTTCATTATTGGGCCTCGAGCAAGCCGTTCACCTTTTTTTAGTATTCAAAACTTTTATTTTAGCTTTAGGTTTTTACAAATCGACTCAACACTTTTTCGGCTGTGATTTCCTGGGGAGGGCACCAGGTTCCCTGGGAGGGGCCGTGCCCACCCAGGCTCCCCCCTCGCTACGCCCATGGTTGTATACCTCATTCTATGAATCCAAGCAATGACAATTATGGATCATCTCTTGCTGAGTACCTCACATATTAACAGTACCTACGATTGCATTAAAAGTTCAAATCTGTTGTTTTTGCGACGTAAAAATTCAAAAGTAGATGACCTCAATCTCCTTTCCTGATTTTTTGTGTTTTATACATTATAAGGGGCATTTTTTACGTATTGAAGGAAATCTTTATTTTTGTAGGATTGCCAAATAGCCTATAATAAAAGCACACTGTCGTCAGTTTTATTCTAGAAACGAAAAGTGACTAAAAGACGAATATTTTTTACAGGCGTAAATTAAAATTTATTTATTAATTGCATATAACTGAAGTAATGAGAATAAAACCTTAAATTTGATTGTCTTTTAACTTAATTGTGAAGAATTATAATTTCACATTAAATAAATTACATTAGAAAAGTGTTTTGTAAATTGTTCATTTTTAAAATAAATGCATGTTTTAAATTAATTAATTAATTATTTACAAAATGAAATGTCTGAAATAATAAAGTAGGCTTTAATTTCTTCAAAATTAAAATCTACTCATAACTTCATTATTCAGTTTGTCTTTGATTCTGAATTATATAGCAATTTTAATTGCAAAAAATTCATCAATTCTGTAGGGTCCCAGACGAGGTTCGAACTCGAGTAAACCGTGAAATTCTTGCGAGACACAAAATGTAAACAACGAGACACGGAACGGTTCGAGTATGTGTCAAACTATCTGTTAAGGTCTTATCGGAAGACAAACTCTAACACGAGCGCTCATAAACAGGTAGATCTTTGACACGCGTGTCTATAAAATGTTGGCCGAGATAAACCTTTTCGAACAAAAAATAGAGGGATTTTTGATAGGTGAAAGGTGAAAATGATCGGTAAATTCTTAGACATCAAAAAATGGTAAATAACGGCCTGAATTATGAGTGCAGGTGTTATTATTTTATAAACAGTCACCGAGCAGAGTCGACAAAGAGGTATCGGATGGACACCTCGAATCGGACCTTTCCCGCGACCCGAAAAAGTTTCGTCTTGCACTTGGAGACAAAGGAGAGACCAATCGGGAAGCGAGGAATGGGACGAGGGACCAATCCGAAATGCGAATAGTGCGGGAAAAACTATAAAAATCGAAACTTCAAGGTCGAAGGAGAGTCTCCTCCAGATTAAGTCTACAGTGGTGATTTAGATTGTGTTGTGCATCCGCCGATCACCGAGGACCCCGCGACCTAACAACGAACTTCTGCTTCGTCCAGATATCCTTCTCGTCCGCCCGAACTGCGACCGAGATCACGAACTTTCGCCGTTCCCAGGAGCACCGAGATTTTGGAATTGTCCATTATCGATGTAAGCATGAATTCGAACAAATAAACGGGTTTTATCTTGTAAGATACTTGTACATCATTTGCCTCCTTCGCCACCGCCCACATACGCGGTTTCCCTTAGGCTCATTCTGACGTGAGATAGACTTTTTCCCCCTCAACGTCGGCAGAACTTACAATTCTGGTTAAGGTTATATCGGCTGGCCCAAAAATCAGTTAACCGTGATATATCCTATTTAAAAGTTATGTTGAAACTTAATTTATTGAAAACAACTGAATGAGAAATTTAAAAAATATGGTAATTCATGTACACTTCTGTTAACTGACTTTTGAGCACGTTGCTTACTGACGGTTTGGTGATCGTTGTGGTTGATGAGTATGCTGTTTATAATTCAGTAAAAGGCTTACAGATGTACGATCCTCAAATGATTTCACACTAATTAATTAATCCCGTTTCTTTCCAACAGGTTGCCGGCATTTTGAGCCTGGCTTAACCTGTCATTGGCTGAAAACAGAGGCGCTCTGATGAAGTCACAACTCTAGCACCGCGTGAGTTTTCTAATGATTCACAGCCCATCGTGTTCCAAAACACTGCGAGACACTAGCACTTTCCATTTTCAATGCAACGTTAATTTTCATGAAAGCAATCCCACTTTAAAATCTTCCTAAAAATATCTTTCATATCCGATTTATATTCTTTCAATTGTTTAGCAATGCGCCCAATTTCTTCACATTGAGCACTGACTTTATCTTGTTTGGCGATGAGATGAGTCATAGTCAAGGTCCTTTCAAGTAGAGAAAAAACATTAGACATGCCATCGGGAAACGATGAATACTTTAAATCGTGAAGTTGCCAAATAAGTCAACGCCATTCACAATGAATTTGAACTTAAGATGAGTTTGCAGTGTGTTGAAGGCATTTTGACCATTCTTACGTTCATTCGTCTTGTACAGTATGTGTTCCATTACAGGATCCTTTTTAATTTCTACCGAAATTTTAGGAATTAGATTGATAAAAATTTATTCGAATTTAATTACATTTTTATTTATCTTTAAGCGATCCATTTCTCGAATGTTGGGAGGAATATTGTCCACAACGGAGGGATCTAAATCGATGTCGTTCATCACATTACCGAGCTCATTTTTTTCTAAGTAAATACGGAGGACCTTCAGCTCATTTTCGTTTAGCCAATCCAATATAGATTCAAACTCTTTCACCAATTTGAAATATTTATTTCTTTCGTCTTCTAGCTCTTGCGTGTCATTAATGTATTCAGTGTTTTCGGCTTTCTTGTAGTCCTTTTCTCTAAACACGCTATTAACAGTAGAAGAGCCTGTAAAAGCTATATCTCCTCCGTTTACCAGTGTCCTACATATTTCAAAGTGTCAGCTACAGCTTTGTAGTTAGATCAAGTCGTGGCAAAGATCGAACAGACGTATCCAGCCATAATACTCATTACTCCTATTATCGTAGCAGTATTCGTTGCTTTTGAATATTTTAATGAATATTCTATCTGCTTTATTATATCTATAGTTTCGGCCGATTGTTTATCTCATTCGTGATAACTTTCGAGAATTTTCGTTTTAAAAACATTGATGCTTTGGACCTTCTCGAACAATCTTCGGAAGCGACGAGCTGATGATCCTGAAAAAGAAAAATAAATTCAATATTTGCAATTAGATCTAAAATATTTAATTAATTATAGTGAAACCTCTGAACAACGTCCACTGACCGTTGTTCGAAGGTTAATTTGTATGTTATCGAGTCGGCGAAGCAAACTGAGGAGGGACAATTGTCCCACATGATTTCTCTCTGTGTTAGTATCAACAATAATAAGCATTAATACTTCAAAAGTATGATTAAATCGCTGTAACATCTAAAACTCAAATTGCACTTACTATCATAAATCATAGAAAATCATAGGTTTTCTTGGAGCATGTTGATTTATGATTAAATCAACACTCAATTTGGATATATTAACAACAACAATAATAATTAGAATAATATAATTAGAAAGATTACCGTTTCGACATTATTTCTGAACAAAGAATTAACAAGACAATCATAAAAAACACAACGAAGACAATCATTACTTCGCTTTAAAGTAGGCTGTAAAAAATTTATATAAATTAAAGCAAAATTTTTCTTTTAGCTTAAAACATAACAAAATTTATTAAAGATGAAATACTTAATTAATTTCAAAATGAAAAATGATTTAAATACTATCGTGTTTCCCCGAAAATAAGGCAGTGTCTTATATTACTGAACCGTAGCACTATGCAAATGTCGTGTGGCGTGATTCTCGGCCGACCAATTAGCCATCACCAGCAGTAACGTTATGCAAATCTGTGATACCCAAGCCATAGTTTTATGCAAATCATGCCGTCTGGCGTGATTGTCTGCTGACCAATCAGTGGCTGTACTTTCAAAAAGCCAACAGCCACTTTCAACCATCTGTCGATGACCGTTACGAGTAAAAAAAACTTTGCTAGGTCTTACTTTCGGGGGGAGGCCTTATATTTAGCAATTCAGCAAAACCTATGCTATGTCTTATTTTCAGAGGATGTCTTATTTTCGGGAAAACACGGTATATTAAAATAAACGCTTTTATTTGTCATTTTTTCGAAATTGAAAACTACAGTGTTGCGATGTCACAACAGTACAATTATATACATCTTTACAATGCATTTACACGCGCCGTGATTAAATTCAACATTTAGTTCTCTTTGGGATTTACGGTAGAGAGGGTAAAGGTAAAGCATTTCTAAAATATTATTAAAATGGTTATGTTTGTCCTGAAAGTTTCAGTCTTTTATATTAATTAAAAATACATGCGAAGTGATTTAAAACTAGTCACACAAACACTTGTGATAAATGAATTTACGCATTAACCCGTTTCGCTACGGATGGGAGAAATGTTCTTTTATGTAAATTTAATTAAATGGCACCTAACAGATTATAATTAGTGATTTATATGTATGTAATTGCACAATAAACTTGTATCAGTGCTTGTGTATTCTGACATTTGTATCACTTTCTATATCTTATTATAACAGACATTTCTCGAGAAATGTTATCATATTTATGATAAAGTTATCTATTAATAATATTTTATCGATAAATTATATAATTGTTTGTGTTTTGTTCGAAATTTATGTAAAGCGGAAAATAATTATCTTTTATTTAAATTAAACAATATACATATTTCAGGGTTAAAAAGTATATACAATCCTCTACACATGTATAAAAATTTACTTTTTTCTACCTTTTAATGATAAAATATCGTTATGTAAAGATTATGGTTCAAGACGGCCGTATAGACAAGGAGGTAAAGGCCTCAGCCTAGAGCTCTGGGGATTCGGATTCGATTCCGGGCTAATCAAAAAAGTCTTCGTGGCCTTCCTTTCCCGAGTATATTAGAAACCATTTCATTATCTAACCGCTCCTATTGTCAGCCTTTTATTATGATCCTTAATTAACTTAATGTAACGTGGGCCTGGAAAACTCACGATAGGTATAAAAAACGTTCTCGAAGTAATCGTACGCTGTTAAAGATTATTAATTAATTATGACCAAGTTTTGTATTAAGTGACTTTTCTGACATAATGCGGTTGGTATAAAGATTACCGCACATCACTACCAGGTAATGGCGAGTTCACTGAGTGTTATCGCTTAATTAATTAATGTACTTCGTTCAAAAAAATTTTATCTACAGGATTTTCCGGCCCGTATGGGTCGGAAAATCTTTTAAAATTTTCGGGGTGGTCCATTCCGAATTTGTCTGGTTCGTCTTTTACCATTCAGCCATTCCATCATGGGCTTGGCCTACGATTGGTCCGATAAAACCGTACTGACATACAGGCGGAGAAATTCAAAAAAGAAAGAGAAAACGCGAACTTGGGCCACACGGGTGAATAGGCTGGTGTTTTAACTTCCTATTTTGAAAAATTTAGTATTTTTTAAAGTTCTTAAAATTTTATTTTATATGCACGTTGTATTCAATAAATGGGTACAATTGATAATTATGGGACGATGATATTCATCCAGAATGACAGATTAGTGTCTTTTCTGCTTAACTATCCCCTCTACGATTAAGAAATTAATTATAATGTACAAGGCTAGGCCTACAGATATGGTACAGTATATGACATGTCGTGTCATCTCTGCCCTTCTACTCTACCAATTGTCCGTCTGAAGACGTAAGATTTAGTTAATTAAATAGGTAAAAACAACTTACCTCTGAGAGTTGACTTCTAACTGGGAAGAGCCGAACAGAAACATGGAGAACATTTACACCTTTGTATCAATTTATTAACTGAAAAGCAAATATTTTGATTTGTCAGTTAAAATGGTAAAGTGCGTGTTAAGCGGGATGAAATACAGTAGAACAACGATTATCCGACTCCCGATCAACCGTTGCATCGGTTAACCGACTGTTCTAATCGGCAAATTCAAATGTCCGCTAGTGATGTGGCGCTACAATATTTGGCTATGTCTTGGCTACTTTAAGAGTACTTTTACGTGTATTTAAACGCGGCTTAATTTTCTAATTTTTAACGATACAATAGCGACGATTATTATTTAAAAAAATTTTTGTTAGGCTTAACATCGATGAAAATTCAACGCGAAGTAGGTTAATAGCGATATACTAATATACTAATTACATGAGATATAGGCTACTAATATACTATACTAATAATGTATTTTTTCATATTTGTCGGTTATCCGTTTTTTTCAGTTATCCGCTCAACCTCAGTCCCCAATTGAGTCGGATAATCGATGCTCTACTGTATATCGATATGAAAATCTTTACGGCGTGAGTGAAAAGATTAATAATGAAAGCACCGTCGGTTGTGAACACGTATTCGGAATAACAGCCACGTGACGAGTTACTTTACGTCACACCATTCCGTTCAATCAGGTGTAGGTGCGTGCATAATCGGCGCCTGCAAATAAATTTTGTGATTATTTAGTCAGATTATAACCTTTAATTTTTTGTAGAAAACAGGGCTGTGGAGTCAGAGTCGGAGTCGGAGTCGTGGAGTTTTGGTGTTTTAGTCGGAGTCGGAGTCGTCAAAGAATCCGCCGACTCCGACTCCTTTTTACTTACCAACTTATTATGTATATAAAATGGAAAAGTATTGGAATCGTGTCAAATTTGACTCTCCAAGTTTTTTTTTGCAAATCTACACGTTTGGAGATCTCCCGAACCCTTAAAAAAAGTCAGTAAAGGGGAAAAATTCGCGCGTGTGCGTGTGTTGGCGTCTAATTTGTTTAATTTTTTTTATTTTTTGTTCTGAGATATTAAACAATATCTCAGAATGGGTAAAGTTTAAGAAACGAAATGTGGCACAGTAGCTTGCGTATAAAGGGGCATTAATGCTATTAAAGTTTAGTTCTTAAAAGTCGACAGGGTGAAGATATAAAAGGGGTCACGTATGATATCGCTTAATGAATATTTTACTTGTTATTAGCGTTCAAAATTAAAAAAAATAAAATAAAACTCGTCTCTATCCTCAAAGAAAGCTTTTTAGCCATTTTATAATAGTACAGTAAAACCCGTTAAGATGTTCTCGCCTAAGATGTTAGAATGTATATGGGGACACGATTTAGTTCAACCAATTTAATGCGTAATAACTAACTCCTGTGTTAAACCATCTGACTCCGATTCTGACTACTCTGACCGCAGAAATTATTAAGCTTCAAACATAGTGAACAAAATCGTGCCACTCTCACACAGTCTAACATCCACACATATAGAAAATACCTCGAATCTTTTGTGTATCTCGAAATTTCCAGGTGTCTCGAGCCCAAAAATATAAAAATTTGGGAGGAGTCATTTTTTGACCGAGCGCTGTACTTTCCCTCTGTTATATATAATAGCCGGAAAAGTAAAAATTATCGAATACATATTTATATAGGCCTATTACTTAGAGAAGTCTTTTAGCTTTGGAATAAAACTATATTCCAAAACTAAGAGACGTTCTATCTTTATTAGAACTCTATTTATTGAATCTTTTATTCTGAGGTCACGTGATGACATCAGAATTTCCGGGTCTCTTTCGGTAACAAGTCCGCCCCTGGTCGGAGTCGGCAGATTTTTACGCGACTCCACAGCCCTGGTAGAAAAATTTTTTAACAGAAAATAAGCAGTATAAGTACTGTATATCTGTTTATAGATGATATTCAATAATAAAGTACTCGGTAAAAGTATCGGAGTTGACAAACATACCGGTCACTCAGATATTAATACGACAACTTTTGGCCCATATCATTATTATTAATATTAGGTGAATTATTGCAGGATGCATAGAAAGAGCTATGGAATATGTGGCATTCTCTAATGATATTGTTTTTATTAATGGGATAGAGTAATTATAACTGAGCCAGGAAAGATTAATAACAGATTAGAGAAAGAGAGATTAAAGGTCAGTAGAGTCGACATTTAGTTCTTGGAATTTAGATATGGACTATTAGGAGAAAGATAGGTTTATCTCAGTTCTATATATGTATTATAATTAAGAAATTATTCGAAAAAATAACGTTTGTTTTTATTTAGATAAAAAATTAAAAAAACTAATTGAAAATATCCAGCAACGAGTTGCGTAACTTTCCTAGCTGTTATAAAATTTAATTAATTATGGTAGAATGGTAAAAAGCTGAATTTTGAGGGTATATTTAAGTTTTATTTTAAAAAATACTGTAAATGCTTATTACGAATAAAATCTTCATTAAGTCCGGTCCCACTGGAGATATGATACGTGACCTCCTGTATCTCTCCACCTCCTCGGATTTTAACCACCAAAACTTAATAGCATCAACAGTCTCTTATACACAAACTATTTTGTTTGTTTTATTGTTACTTCATCCTGAGATATTAAACGGAAAGTACGCCAAAACACGCACAGGTAGGGTCGTATATGGAAGATAACAGTACTTAATAGAATCTTCAAAGTAAACGGAAAGCATAACGCCACTCGATCGCCATCTATTGCCTATCTGATTCATTAATCTGTATATATATTACAAGGAAAATTTTCAATTGATTTGCTTTTAATTATAAGCGAGTTAACATTGATTGAACTATAGACTTTTCTAGTTGGGCTGCAATTTAAATAAATTGTAGACATATGAATTTCCACTGTCTTTCGTCTGTCTCCGTGTCTACCCTTTCTTAATCTCGAAAAGCTGGTTAAGTAGATGAAATTGGAAAGAATGGATGAAAAGAGTGAAGGGCAAGAGGCCCCGATCTATGTACGAAGTTCCGATGAAAACCGAAAGTCACGTTATTACAATTGAAAAATATCCCCCTGTAAGGAGTTCGATTGATGACCGGCATTACTATTGCTAACAGAAAAGGTATTATGTACAACGAATGACACTACTAATTTGAGGTAAAGAGCATATATTTTAAATTAAACAAATTAAAAAAATAGTGATTAAAATTGCAACCCGGCAGTGTGACTAATTCACAATAAATAATAGCTCGTTCTATTTTAAAATGCAGCTGAGTCACCATTAAAATGTATCGACTTTTATAACATACGTAAAATATTCTCACAGAAGCATCTGTGTATATTACACTGATTTCTAGCTTTACGTAAGGGGCTCAAGGGCTTTAGGTAAACCAGTTAATAACCAGCCTTGGATTCGAAATCCAGCAGTAGCTACGATTCTAAACTTAGGTACGGTGTAATACCTATTGTGTGATATAACGGAGCGAGTGTATTATGGATAATGATGCTAAAATTATGGCATCTACAGAGCCCTCACATAGTCATATGATACTAGAAACTATACCATGCCTTTGTAAACGCCGTAATTTTAGCACCATTATCTACAATACACTTGCTCAGTTATATCATACAATAGGTATTACACCGTACAGTACCTAAGTTTAGAATCGTAGATACTGCTGGATTTCGAATCCAAGGCTGATTATCAGCTCGCTTATCTAAAGCGTTTATAGCCTGAAACTCTAAAAAATATGTCGATTTTCTAAGCTTAAAACCATTACTTTCTAATTTACGTTCTCTTAACTCATAAACTGATTTTAGTTTTAATCTACACAACTCTCACTTGATCTCTCCTATAATTTTTCACATTACTTACTACTGAAATGAATTATTTTTAAACTTTTGCTACTGTAAACATTCGATGTGATTTAAAGCTTAATAACTCCCGTGATTTTTGTCGAAAATTTCAGTCATTTTGCAGGTAGATTTGATTATTAGGGGGATTGGTTTTGTTATATTTTGGTGGTTAAAGGTCAAGGGGTATGGTGAGATAATTGGGATTGTGTGTATCTCCAGTAACTGTTAACACAGTTTGCAATCGTTTATTTAAAAACTGTCATTTAGCGAATATAACACTTCATTACAGTACTTGTAATATCGAACACTATTTGTGCTATAAACTATACTAGTTAAACAATTTGAATGTGTTAGTAGTAACAACGGTTAACACTAAATAATAAAAGTACAAATTGATGCTGCCATTTGCAATAAGTAGTGAAGTCTGTAACACTCCAAATTTTGTAACGTATAAAATTGCTTTATGAAAGTTATATTCATCGAAGAGAAGCAAAGTAATTGAGAAAATAAATAGATTCTGTATTTTAGTATTACCTATTTGAAAATTGCTTATTAGTAAAATGGCTACATGCTTTAAATAGTATCTTAGTTAAAAATATATTGTAAATTCTTCGAATAGAATGATCATGTTTGATGCTTGTATACAATAGAATGCAATGATTTATGTAGACACAAGGAAAATGCTTTACTCAAATTACGTCAGAAACTATACCACGTTATTCTGACACATGTATGTAAGACATTGATTAATTTTTATTTGTTTAAATTCAGAAGACTGCCGTAAACAAATCGATGTATAATATTATATCCGGAATTTGAGTATTCAACGATTCCAGAAATAGCAATTTCATGCAACTGACATTCCGCTTTCTGTTGGTATGTAACTAAGTTGTTTATGAATTTAACGAACGTACAGTGATTCGATTATTTGAGTACATAACTTAAGAATTTACGGAAAATTGAAGACATTAAGAATCAGAAAGTGTTTCTCCGTTTTCCAGTCGCTTTCATCGTTGCTTGGCTGATTACTTCAGTGTTTACCTTATTCTGAAAACTGTGCTCTTCTACAATAAATGTGCCATCTGGTCGTTACTTTTGCAATATTATTTTGCTACTTAATAATAATTTTCGACTTTTTGGAAAGTCTGGAATATTTCTTGCAACAGTGTCTCAAATATGATTCGTAATCCTGTGAATCATCCTCCCGATTGTTTCTGCCTGTTGTGTAGAGTAACAAGGAATAGAAATATTCTTTTGATTTTTGGTGTTTATGTGCCTTTTAATCACGAAAAGGCTAACTTATTGTATACGGCTTATCAGTGTTTTGTAAAACTTTCTTTCATTTCCTGTAACATCGATATTCTTTTATTTATCTTGTTACAAGGAGAAGAACGATTACGGTTCACGGAAGGCATCGATCGTCTTTTTGGTGCAGATTATATTCTTCATTGTCTCTCAATGTTATCCTTTTCTGTTTTCGTTTATTTAGAATTTGAAATAATTCTGAGCGAAAATACTAGAATCTATTCGAGTCTAATTATAGAAAAGTGCAAAGTATATTTGGATAATTTCAAAGAAAATTCCGCATTCATTCATTATAAATTAAGTAAATTTTCTACTTTGTTTTTGATTTGCTCAAATGTGATTATGTTTACTGTTATCACGATAATGTTTGGATCTGTTGTAAATGAAGACAATGTGAATAAACTTGTATTTCATTTCATTTTATTGTGGGTAATAATTTACGGACTTGGATTTTTAATTATATTTCTGCTCCTCAATGTTGACGTAGGTATGACATTACACGAGAACATGTCCTCGCTGTGTGAAAAAATGGAAGAGGCCGTAGAGAATGATGAACCATTAGATATTCGCTATGTAATTCAAAAACATGCCCAATAATGCGACATTCTTTTGGATTTGGACGAAATGATTAATCCAATGTTAGCAATTTATTACTTATTTCAGTTGACAGCAATAACAATTAGCTTATATATTGGCATATACGGAGAAGGGTTGAAAATCGTAAAGTATGCATATTTATACTTCGGTATGTTCTCTGACATTATTTTTGGTTTTTCAACTTTTTTAACAACAGAAATACCGAAGAACGTAAGTTTATACTCTTTTTGATAAAATCTTGCTTTATAATTTTTTTTCTAAAAGAGTGAAATATTTTCTTGCATTAAGTTTCTCTCTGATCAATTAGAGTTATCTAAGCTAATAGGTTTTATTATTAACGATTCATTTTGAATACAGTTTTTTAGCGTGGCATTTTCTTAGTAAATCCATCTTACTTTTTGTTCGTTAAGACAATGAAAAGTATTAATTAAATCGAGTCACTTCGAACACCGGTTGATCGTAATTTATAAAAGTAACCTATTGAGTAATGGCTATAAAAATATTTCGTAGTCGAAATGCAACCGTATGTGTTTTGGTAAAATTTGAGGACTTTTGTTCGAAAAAGCGTATGGAAACGTATCGCAATGGCAATTTGGGCAGTTTGAGTAAAATAATACAAAAAGTATTTTATTTAGGTAATAACACATATTTCCATAATTAATTGTAGCCTGAGTAATTAATTGTAGTTCTGAGAATAAAAGACGTTGTAACCGTTGAATATTTTTTATTTTGATCTATAATGTACGTTTTATCGCCAGAAGGCACATTTATTGTGAAGCTGTTTCATGAAAACAAAGTAAATTATTTGACTGAACTTTGAAAATTCGTTGTTATAAGAATTTACGCGGAGATCCTGGCATCAGACTTATCAGTTTTTAGGTGTTTCAATTGGTAGCTGTTGCTTAGCAATGTTAATCTTCTGAACGACGAATGAATTATGCCTTGGTTTACTAAAATATCGCTAATAAATATGCCATTTTATAACATATTTTTAGTCTAGGAGTTATTATAATGTTGTTATTCTGTTCTTTTATGAAAAATCAGTNAAAAAAATTTTATATGCGTAATAACACATATTTGCATAATTAATTGTAGCTTTGAAAATAAAAGTCGTTGTAACCGTTGAATATTTTTTATTTTGATTTATAATGCACGTTTCCTTGCCAAAACGCGCATTTGTTGTAAAGCTGTTTCATGAAAACAAAGTAAATTATTTGACTGAACTTTGAAAATTCGTTGTTATAAGAATTTACGCGGAGATCCTGGCATCAGACTTATTAGTTTTTAGGTGTTTCAATTGGTAGCTGTTGCTTAGCAATGTTAATCTTCTGAACGACGAATGAATTATGCCTTGGTTTACTATTACAATAAAGCAGCCATTATTTAAGTGCTGCAGTTCGCAAAAGATAGCGTAAATGAAATACGTTAGTAAATATGACATCGATACACCATAAATGTCGCGAAGTAGAGCTGTAGAGAGTGTTTAGAAGAAAAATGATGTATATCTCCGGAACTGTTCGTATACTGAAAGCAGTCATTCTTTTTAAATCTTGGAGGAAAAACAGTACTCAATTTCTAAAAAGTAAATATCTGGGTATACGTATTTGACGAGGTCACAAATTCGTTTCACTGTGCTAAATATTTTTTGTTGAAATATTAAACGCTCTTTTAGAATATTTCGAACAAGAATTGTAGCAAGAAGTTTTTCCTGTTAAAAGAAGTTTTAATAAGAAAAAAAAACTGGCTACAATGTTAGTTTTAGTGAAGCAGATAACAGCTAAAATATCGCTAATAAATATGCCATTTTATAACATATTTTTAGTCTAGGAGTTATTATAATGTTGTTATTCTGTTCTTTTATGAAAAATCAGTAAATTACGTTTCTTTCCATTCGGCTATAATTTATATATATTTTTTATATATATTATATAATTTCATATTTACTTCACCTTGTTAGACAAAATGAATAAATCGACGTACTGTAGGTCATTCATTCATTCATATGTTTATTAAGTACAAAATACACGCCAAGTTTCTCATGGCATAACCGGGCAGAGTGTACAATATAGAAGAGATTGAAAGAATTATGAAGGTAGCATACAATCAAATTAAAGTAGTAGAGCGCGTATATATTGTTTCAGGTATTGCAAGGCTTACGTTATTCCATTCCAATGAGATATAATAATCTGAATTACTATTTTACAAAAAGAAAAAGGTACCTGACAGTTACAAGACAAAGTAACACACCCATGGTGTGTACGTGTTTAATATCTATATTCTTTTAATATAGCAGAGAAAATGAATAAATAAAATAAAATAAAATGTAACAAATATATACAAGAAGGTACATACAATTACAAAAAATCAGGATTGAGTTGTTTGATGGTTCACGTGGAGGTACTTATTAACTGCCTCTTGAATACTAAGGAAAAACTAATAGGTAATGTCCAATCCGAAACTGCCCCAATAGCGTTCATTCAGATTCTGCCCTGTTTGGAACTCCTGAATAATTTGCTAATTACATCGTCTACTAAACTGTCCCCCTCAGAAAAAACCGATTTTTCCAATATAAAAACATAATCGTTTTGTTTTTCTAACACTTTCTTTAGCCCTACTGGACACTCAATTCAGAAACGAAAGTGTGTTTATTAATTAAAATTACATCAAATTATTTTCATTCTTTGATTGGTCTAAAATCAAGGAAAAATTATTTCTATTTTAGATGCATCGATTCCGTTCACAGCTAGAACTTCTTTTTTTCCACCAGAAAAATGTCCACGGTCAATTAATGGTAATTATGAAGTTTTCTAAGTTATAGTAATATAAAAACCTTTGTATGGTCATTATATTTTTATTTACGATATTTATAAAATAATGATTGAAGAAATGTCTTATGTATATAAATTACAGATTATTTCCTATAGAAAAAGATTAGGAAAATGTCCGCCGGGTATGACGGTTGGTGGGATATTTACAATATCTCGTAAAAGTATACCTAAGGTAAAACATTGCCTATTCATTTACTACTATAAAATTGTTTATATTATAAAATATCACTGCAAATCTTATTTAGAATCTATTCATAAAGTAAAATTAATAAGTTTTTCGTAATAATCTTTTCAGATTATGCAGTCGATGCAGTCTTACTTTTCCAGTTTAATAAGCATTAAACAAGGAAAGAATGCGTGCGTCGAAATGTTAAAACAATTTTCAATATGAAAATCACGATGTTGTCGCGATGGATACAATTTTCTCTGAAGTATATTCATGCGATTTTCTAAGAAAAGAACTGATGGCACACAAATTTAGTTATATTTAATTATGTTTCGATCAATTGGATGTAACCAAAACGGTTAGTGATATAATTCTTATTCGTTGTGTACATGCAGTTTTAAAGTTTTTATGGCAAATCCCTCAAATATCAAAGTGTTTGTCTATTTATTCATACTATGCATGTCTTTTTCTTTTAATGATTGAAAATAATTGGTCATTTTCTTAGCGACTGTAAAAGCTAATTGGCACGTATTGTTATTGTAATATAGAACATTCTTCACATATGATCGAAGTGATTGATTCAATTAGCAGTTTATTACCTGTTTCAGCTGACATATAAAATAATGCATTTCTACATTGCAAAATATTGCATTTTCTAAACGTTTAATGCGTGAGAATCGAAGAAACTCAGTTACTCAACGGTTAATGACTGAATATTGTTATTACGAATAAATGAAATTTTTCACAATTTTATTAAAATTCAATAGTCTTCAGCCGTTTTCGTAAGAAAAGGTTTTCCCGGGTGATGAAATATCCTTAAAGATAAAGGAAAAAGCGTTATGCAACTATTACTTTTAATTCATGCTTTCGGAAAATGAGAAAATTCAATAAAGGTATCGTATGTATACATCTAAATAACCTGTTTAGCAGAAGAAATATTTTTTCTCTGTTATTTGCATAGCTGCGAAGTTCCTGTCACAAAACAGGAAGCTATGTCCTCTGATAAAAAACTGATAAAATATTCTGTGCAGCTTCGTTTTGTAAGTATAGAAGTAATACCATGCATATGTTTTTATTTTGTTTACGACCTCCATCATAATCTAAAAGAGGCACTTTTCTTATTGACACGTGATCTCTAGTATTTCTTCTCAGAGGTTGTTGATTGACCGAAAAGTTTCGCAATTATGAATTATACCACATTGACCTAAGATAATAGAATATTTCTGATGTATGATAAGGAATTGTTATATCTTTTGTAAAAATAATAACAGACTCTCTCTCAACGTGACACAAATAACGCAGTGAATCATAGAAAGATGCAGCCTGCCTTACGTGTATTTATTTCTGCAACACCGAAGATTTGTTCTCTCTTTAACTTTTGGCTGCCTTACTTTGGCTGCATTAATTTGTCACGGCTAATGTAAGCTGCAGAATATCCGAATGACTGATGGATTAAGGTGGCATTCTCTCATTTCCTGGAACTTGAAATCTACAGTAATGTGACGTGTCGAAAACTCCGAAAACTTTTTAATGGTGGTCTAACTGAATATACCAAGTCCAGTGTTTTACAACCTAACGCTGCCCCATTATGCGTTTTGCCAAACTTATAATGGGATTGCTAAAAATGCCTTCTTAGTACCTACAGGCTGGAAACATTTTAAAAAACGCGTATCATACGTGGTCATGTTGAAGTTCACAGATTGGTAATGTACGAGGAAATTGGTTGGTATTTAACATCTGGAAAACATTTCCCTAAAAATAAGACGTAAAACTGTACAGCATGAATTGAATTTCTGTTTGAAAAAATATTTTTTTCCATCATTTTCCTTTCGTGAATTTTGTGTCTATTATTTGGCAGGCAGCTGGACAAATTTGTCAATTTTATGGCATACTTTATCTGATATACTGTAACTGTAAACTGGGGTCTTAGTCTCGAGTTTTTCGTGTTACAACTCCCAACGTGTTGAAGGTGTCACGTGGTACCATCTCACACACTGACGTCAAATTGGTAGTCTCGAGTTCTAACTCACGTGCTTTCCCATTTCACCATGCGAGTTGCTACTCACGTTGAGTCGAGCATGTGAGATCGCTACACGAAAGTAAAAATGGCTGACGGATACGCAATTCTTATCGCTATCGAAGAGTTAGAAAGAGCCGAAAGACGTTGTTTGAGAAGGCAACGAATTTTTCGACCACGAGTAGATGACATTTCTTTTCGTGTCAAGTCAATACTAATAAAAAAAACTTTAATTCATAATTGATAAATGTATACAGCAAATTTTTCTAAAAATAAAAAGAAGTATCTAATTCATCGAAAAAGAGTATTAAAATGATAGTAAATTATATGTATAGATTATTAAAAGCATAGACACTACATTAAGATTGTTTATTAATCAGAAGTGTTAAGTTTTGATTAATAAATAATCTTAATAGACAAAACAATTTAAGAAATAGATCAAGGAAGAAAACTATATGAAGAAAGGATTAAGTTTAAATACATTTTCCATTACATAACGGATTTTTTAGGTTCAACACACGCAATTAATTTTTCAAGTACTGTAATTCTCTCCACAAAGCGAATTGTCTTTTTCTTGTAAATTCGTTGTCGAATTTTCCTCTGTTCATTATTTTCTATATATGTTACTAATATTTATATGTTACTAATATTTCTATTTATTTTTTAAAATAAAACATTAGAGGTTTTCATTCTGTTTCTGCGTACTATATTGCCACAAGACAACTTTTAACTGTAGCACGTGTAAACTAATTCGCGTTGATTTGTTTACAACTTGTTACAGTTAAGTTGATTGGTCGAATCATTATAGTCGCAAACCCAGATGCATTGTAAATAATCCCATCATGCTTATCGACAAACGTAAACAAGTGAATATGACCTACTTCCGCTCGCCTTTCGAGTTCACTCGAAGGGTCTAACTCGAGACTACC
>NW_019384388.1:333481-381819 GCF_000671375.1 Centruroides sculpturatus | reverse complement strand
TTTCTGCGTACTATATTGCCACAAGACAACTTTTAACTGTAGCACGTGTAAACTAATTCGCGTTGATTTGTTTACAACTTGTTACAGTTAAGTTGATTGGTCGAATCATTATAGTCGCAAACCCAGATGCATTGTAAATAATCCCATCATGCTTATCGACAAACGTAAACAAGTGAATATGACCTACTTCCGCTCGCCTTTCGAGTTCACTCGAAGGGTCTAACTCGAGACTACCGATTATGCGAGTCATAGTAACACGAGTGAGTTCGATGACGTCAGTTCGAATACAACACGAAAAACTCGAGACTAAGGGCCCTGGACGATCTTATGACGGATGTGATGCATCTAATTACTAATATATCCCTAATTACTGCAGAAAGTGCAATCGTTAGATAATAGCATTATATTATTTCTGTATTTAACTTTGACATAAATCATGTAATAACGAAATGTGTTAATCATTCCGTTTAATAGTGTTTGCAATATTATGAACAAAATGATTCGGATTAATTTATACACGAAGTACAGACAGGAACACTGTGTACAGTATGTAGTCATAACACCAATTATTTTGCAAATTATGAGCTATGTCACAATAAATACGTAGAATTTCACGTCTCTTTCCCATTAAGAAGTAACTTTACAAAGCATCGAGCGTTATATTTGCATGGCGTGCAATTTGAACGTGGCTAAATTCCTTTGTCTAAGGCAGAGTTCGTAAAGAGCATTTTTAGAATTATTTTTATCGAAATAATACTTACGGAAGTCAGCAGCATGATTATGAAATATATATTTTTGAAAATTGACCTTAAAACGTGATTTTTTGTTAAAATGGATTTATTTTGATTTGCTTAAAGATGCTGTAATAAAATACACTGTAATTAAATTNGTGGTGAAAAATATTTTAAAAAAAATCATGATTTATGTAAATACTTTTTATATAAATTTGCGTGATGTTGATTGTGTGAATGCTTTTATGTAAATTAAACGTAATTAAATACAAACATTCATAAACAGATGGAGAGACTTAGTTTTACTTTAAATGAATTTCTTATAACTCCTGTAATTTTTGTCCAATCCAGATAAAATTTCAATTAATTTGGTTTTATGTTCTTGACAGAAAGTATAGGCTACTTAATATTTTACGGAAATATTAGCAATGTAACAAACGTTTAAAATTTAGGGAAAAGCATTAGAGCAGGGCTGGCCAACCTTTTGCATACCATACGCCAATGTTTTGACAGACGAGTTCAGATGCGCCATATAACTCGAACACTTTTTATACAGTCTTATGTTCAATGTTAGGAGTTGATAAATAGAGATAAGAATAAATCTGCTTCGCTTAGGGGAGAAAAGGGAATAACTTAATCACGCAGTTGAATTAATTAATTTATGACAGTTTATTGAAGTACCAATTTACAATAGTCAATAATGATCTCCTGTACGAGAGGGTGATTGCTTCGTGATGGTGCTATAGCTGTCTCGTTTGGTGAAGATTACTCTGCACCACAATTATTGGCACTGAGAACGAGATTAGCTTGGAATAATTTTACTCACAACAAATGTTTTCGGCCATTTACACGTCTGTAAACTGATCGAAAATAAAGATCGCAAGGCTCAAAATACATGCATACATTGTAATTTACTATGTGGAGAACACTCATTTTATCTGCAAAATAGACTGTAACAAATTGTGCAACAAATGAACTTGCCAAGACAGACTAAAAAAAAATTATTTTTCTATATAATATTCATAATCGCAAAAAAGCCAAATCTGGCAATTTTGCTCAGAACTAACTGAAGCGCCACTTGTAATCATCCAATGCGCCATGTTTGGCGCATGCGCCATGTTTTGGCCACCCCTGCTGTAAATATATTATTAAATAAGGTATATGCAGATAACATTTTATTCACTATTACTATGTATTAAAAACTTAAAAGTAACATAAATTATATTAGATTTTTCAATACGTCCTGTAAAATTGGTTATAAAGATATTTTGGAGGAGTGAATGTAAATAATTTCAAACTTCAGAGCTAATTTTCGAAATGTTTAGTAAAATTAAATTTCTGTAGCTTATTTAGAGGAGACTTCTACCAAATTAAAGAAAACAAAACAAAAATACTCTGTTTAAACAGAAAAATATGAGTCAATGAACATTAAAAATTGCAAATAAAACGACTAATTTTAATTATCTCCCTATTATCAATTGTTAAATATTCATCATTTGTTAATTGAGTAGAAACCGTATGCTTACTAAGTGTAACAGTGCAAACTGTTTTAAGACATCGTAACCAATCGTAATGAAGACGCAATAGTGAACACAACGTCTTCATGACGTTGAAGCACAAAAGAATCTATACTGTTTGAAATACCTAAAAATTTAAAAGGACTAAAAAAAATTCAAATAAAATATCTTAAATATTAATTTGAAAAGCTCTTCTCTGACTTTTTTACATAGATTTTGACATTTCAAGATAATTTTCATTTATTACAGAAAAAGCAAATAAAAATCAAAGGTTTAAAATCTCGAAATAAATTCTATTAAAGCCGATAATAAACGAAATTTAATTAAAATTAAGTAAGATGACAAAATTAACATTTTAATCCGTTTATGATGAGAGATTCAGGAAAAAGATATAAACTGTCCAAATGTGCGAAGAAGTAGAAAAAGATGCCCTGTTTATGCCATTACGCCTGCACATCTGTCCCTAACGGTTATAAAGTTTCTTACCAGAAATGGTATTAATGTCTTCCACATCTCGCCGATTCATCCGACGATACAACGTGCCAGTTTTACTTGTTTCCACTGATCAAAAAACATTTGCAGGGTCATTTTCAATCATCAAGTGAAAAAAAACAGCATCGCCGGAAACAGTAAAAGGTAGTTGCAAACAATTGCTTACATCAATGCTTCTAAAAGTCGTATCTGCGATGGGTGGGAAAAGTGAATCGTCATACCACACGAAAATTAGATTGACGCATTGGTGTTTTAAACTATTTAAAGTAAAAAAGCACACGTTCAGACTGCAAACGTTTAGATCCTACTATGTTTATCAATGCACTAGTAAAAGTTGTGTTAATTACTTAAATTAGTTGAAACAGAACTAAGAGACAAATAAATTCCTGCGATAATATTCCAATACTTAGTATATCGAATTCATTATTTTAGGAAATGCAGCAAAGTGTTGAATTTCACATAGAAAATTGCTTTAACATACCGTCGCACGCATCCTTACCCTTTTTAATGCCTATTAAACTAGAGAAATAAGACTGCATCGATTGCATAATCTCAAAAAATATTTAAAAGTCATTAATTTCATTTCATCAACAGATTTCAAATTAAACTTGTACAGTGTTTATATGATATACAAAAAAAAACTTTATTATATAAAAATGAGTACTGGACTTCTTACCTTGGGTATACTCTTACGTGTTATTGTAAATATTCCACCTACAGTGATACCCGGAGGACATTTTCCTAGTCTTTTTCTGTAGGAAATTATCTGTAATTGATATAAAAACACTCGTCTAGTTATTATATTATATTAAGTATAACCTATATGACAAAACGTGATGAAAAAAACGTTTTCATATTATTATAAAATAGAATAATTGATAATCACCATTAATTGATCATTGACATTTTTCTGACGAAAAAAAAGTAATTCAAGTTGTGAACGAAATCGATGCATCTAAGAATAAAAATAATTTTCTCTTTAATTCATAGATTCATGAAATAATTTTAAAAATTTCGTGAAATTTTAATAAATATAATATTTTTCCTGAATTGAGATAAATATTTTTATTAATCATCTTTTTAGGAATGAATCTTTATGTTGAATCAAGCTTTACAGGTATAACACGTAAATGATGTTCTGTAGTATTAAACCCTGTTTTTCGTGTTTAAAAATAAAGTTTTAGTTGTTTTAAATTTACTCGAAATGATTTAATACATCCAAACATTCATTATACAGCACAACATCTTTAGTTGTTATATTGACAATAACTCGAAATTAAATTATCTCAAACAATAATATTTTATAGGAGAGAGCCAAGCAAACCTGTAACACTGCAGAAGGCGCATCAGGAGTCAATTTTTACTGACGATATTGCATAAAATCCAGCTGAAAATATAATATTTGGAATGTTTTTTATATAGCTTACTTAAGCGGTAGACAATCTGTTGTAGCGTTTGCTATATACCGTGCAGTATTATATTCATTTCAGGACGAAGTAAATGAAATATTTCTGGAAACGTATCTTCGTCGTAGACATATGCATACCTGTATTTAATTTTTTTTTACAGACAACACATTTTTATTGCAGCTAAGAGATAAACTGCATGAAGTTGAATTTCGAAATTAACATTAGGTAATAAAAGGAAATTTATACATAATATTAAGATATTATACTCAGATCAGTACACAGAGATAGAACCGACTGATCTGTTATACAAAAAGTATGTCATCAAAAATAGAAACTTACGGTTTTTGGTATCTGTGTTGTCAAGAGAACCGAAAAAGCGAAAACAATGTTATGAGCAATTCCAACATATATGAATGCATATTTCACGATCTTCAACCCTTCTCCGTATATGCCAATGTAGAAGGACATTGTTGTTACTGTCAATTGAAATAGGTAGTAAACTGCAGACATTGGGTTAATCATTTCATCTATGTTCAGAAGAATGTCACAATATTGGGCATGTTTGTGAATTACAATGCGAAAATCTAATGTTTTGCCATTCTCAATGGCATTTTCCAACTTTTCACACAAAGAGGACATGTTTCCATGTAGTGTGATGCCTATATCTAAGATATACAGAAGTGATATAATTAAATATCCGAGTCCGTAAATTATTTCCCACTGCGTTAAAATTAAATGAAATACAAGTTTATGCACATTCTCTTCATTTACAACAGATCCAAACATTATCGCGGTAACAGTAAATGCAATGACGTAGGAGCATATGAGAATCAAAATGGCAAATTTTCTTAATTTGTAATGAATGAATGCGAAATTTTTTGTAAAATTATCCAAGTATATTTTGCACATGTCTACAATTAGATTAGAATAGATTCTGGCATTTTCATTCAGAATTATTTGAAATTCTAAATAAAAGAATAGAGTAAAAGATAAGATTAAAATACAATAAATAGTAAAATCATCACCAAAAAGACGATCGATGCCCCCCGTAAACTGATGTCTTTCTTGTCCTTGTAACAAGATAAACAAAAGAATATTGATATTACAATATACGAATAAAATTTTTATAAGATGCTGATATACCTTATACATGAAGTTAGTCTTTTCGTCTTTTAAAGGTAGAAACACCCCGAAAATGGAGAGAATATTTCTATTTTCTGTAACTCTACATAACAAACAGTAACAATAAAAAAAATCATTCACAGTGTTACGAATCATCTTCCGACGTCTTTTAATTTTAAAAATCAGTATTAAAATGTAAATTGTATGATAAGAATTCAAGCAAAGAATTAGAAGGACTGAAAATCAAAAATGAAATTCGATTAAACTGCATCGATTTTAATCGATGTCTAATTAAATAACTAATGATAAAATGTGCAGTGTTTGCTCAGGTAGTTTCTCATTAATCTGGAATTTAATACCAATTAAGTAAAATTTGACAAGAAGAAAATCTGTGAGAAATTAATAGAGCTGTTTGGTGCAATGGGATGTGTCTAAGTTCAATTTTTTAACTGTTTGGTTTCATTTATTTTACCAATGCTATCTTTCTTTTGCAGATGAGAATACGCTCAAAATATAAAAGACAGACACTAAAATTTGTTTTTGCGCTAAAGTTCTATAGTAAAACTTTAGAGAAAATTACAATTACAATAAGAAACGTCATTTGTTTCTATTTCGTTTATTATATATTATGAAATTACAACGGATTATTTGACAAAAGAAAGTTTTAATAAAACAGTGTTTTATTTTTAAAAATGTTTAAATACACGTTTAAAAAATCTAACAAAAAGGAATGTTACTTTCCTATCTGTTATGAGTTATTTAGAAAAATATATTATTGTACGCGGCTAGGATTGAATTTAAAAGATATTCTTCCCAGTAATTATTATACGAGACGTTATTAATCGTATAGTTCAAAAATGTATGCGGTAAACCTTGTTTTAGGAACGTTATCAGAATGCCTCTAAGTTTATTTATCTACTTCAACTACCCTAAAAATAAAAAAAAATTCATTTATATATTTTATTTTTCTACATAAAAAACAGTAACAACTAGGAAAATTATTTGTGACTTCTTTTAATTATACAAATCACTATGATTATGTAAATTGTATGAGAATAAAAATCAAGTATTAAATTTAATTAAGCTGCATCGCATTTTTATTCATGTGAAATTAACTAATTAATTAAGGAAAGAATGTGCAGTGTTTACTACGGTAGTTTATGCAGATATCATGTGACTCATTAATCCGGAATTTAATATTTATAAAGGAAAATCTGATAGAAGCAACTTCGGAAAATTTATATATAATTTATATAATTTCTAAGATGGATCGTTTAATATCCCGCTTATTTTATTTCTACAATACAATGATTACACGAATAATGCTAATAAGGCTAGAGATTACTTCCAGAATACAGTGATTTTTCCTTGCGATAGTAAAATACCACACCTTATATCACACCCGAAAATTTAAAACAATACATAGGCCTAAATGCAACAGGGAAAACTTGGAAATAAGTAAAAGTATATATATAAACATAATGTTACATAAAAGGAAATTACTAAGAACAATTTAAAAAAATAAAAACTCAAATATCGATCATTACACGTCTAAATATACGTGTAATAATTGTAATTGCTTTTCCGGCTGTTATATATAACAGAGGAAAGAAACGTCGATACATCAATAAGACTTTTATATTTTTGGACTGAGAGGACCTTGGAAGATGAAGAAATGCATAAATAATCCATCGTTTTTTCTGTTTATATGTAACAAAATAACGCAACACGCGTGTGTGGCATGAGTTTGTTTACCTCTTTAAAATATTAATGACTCCTGTTATTTTTGTCATAATTTGCTGAAAGTTTTCAGGGAGAATTGTTTATTAAGGTGATTAATACTAATAAATTTTTGGCACTTAATATCAAAGGGGTGGACAGATAAAAGAGGTCGTGTGTGTGACTGAAGGATCCGCACCGGATCGGCGATGCTCACGTCAGGTCTGACACCGTTGTTGCTCTACGTGAGCCTTTTATTGTTTCGCTTGCGATCGCGTACGTAAGCGGTAAGGTTAATTAAGTATCAGGCAAAGTATTTATTTATATAATATGAAAAATTTAAGCGTTATTCTTTAATAAATTTATATCGAATTTTTTTGTTAAATAAAATTTTTATACTATCATGTTTATGTTTATTAGGCTTAGTGATGATTTTACTCGTTATTAGCACTCACAATTATTTATAAAATCCATCCCTCTCTTCAAAATTAAGCTTCTTGTTCTTTTAGTGTAGTAAAAAGTATAAACGTTTTAAAAGTAAAATTCGATTAAAGATGGTGCCACCAATCGTTGCCGGTAAAGTTAAGCAACTCGTTGCTCGATTTGTATAATAATTTTTTCTTCAAAATTGTTTCAGAAATACAGTTTCATTTGTATTCAGGCGTGTTTTCTGAGTTTGTTCGTAGGAGAGTTTGACACTATGAGATGTTTTCTTTCTCAACAATCAAAAGAGTGATTCACAGTGTTACGGATCATTTTCCGACTTTTTTTAATTTAATAAATGAGCAATGTTTTTTTTTAAATGTTAAAAATCTATTTCGTGGTAAATGGTGAAAGAGAAAGCTTAAACTAGACACAAGTGCGTAGTAATAAGACAAAAATAACATTACGAAATGGAATTCGATTAAGGTGAATTACGTTTTAATCGAAATCTAATTAATTATTCAAATAATATTCAAGAATTCTGTAGTGTTTATTTGAGTAATTATTCTGGAATTTAATTGCTATCAAAAGAAATGTAATAAATGACATTCCCAAAAAATTTAAAATACTATTATAGTTTCTATTAGTCGAACTTAACATACTTTACAATCTGAATTCGTTGATAAACTATTGAAGATAATTTTAAAAACTAAACAATAGAAAGAACAGGTCTGAATATTTTCTAAAATTACCTTTAGTGAATATTAAATGTTTTGTCTATTATCGTGTGTACATAGTACAAATTAATGTTTTTTAATTTCCATTATCATTAAGTGTTTATTAATTGTTGTGTCTCTGATGGTTGTAATATAATTTTATGTAAAGAGGACGTGACATTTATAAAGAAATTACTACATCATTTACATTTTGGTCGGCATAATAAATTTTCTAGTGACTACTACTGGCAATATAGTGATTAAAATTACGAAATGAGTGTGAAATCCGTAATTTTTACCGATTTTTTTTCTAGAAACTAAAGTGGTGAATAACTTGAAAGAGGGAAAAATTTTAACCTCCCCTTTTTTTCAAGATAAACATTTGCCCATCTCGACAACTATTCTCACACTACGAATATACGATTTCCTCATTTTATTTGGGTTCCGGGGACCACTTTGACCTCCCCGCACACCTTTTACCTCGCAACTAATTAGTCATATGACAGTTTTCCCACCGCGAAACGATAGAACTCACTTCTCTCACCCCCTCCGGGGAGTCGCTGATCGACAGTAGAGAAGACAAGTAACCTATGCTTTTCGTATAATTTTGTGCTTTTATTCGATTTTCTAGGACTCGGTGGATTACCTTATTTTCGCTAGGATATCCAAATACATAAACAGGTATGGAACCAACTTCTGTGAACTCTCTCTCGACCCCTTCGCGCTTTAGGAACTCAGAAATTTCTCTCGACAATAGTTATTGTACCGTCTATATATATAACTAATAAATCGTTGTTTCCTTGTTAAATTGGTCTCCTCTTTTACTCGTACATCGCCTGTCACCTTACCGACGGCACTCCTCCCTCCTACACTCGACCAGACCCGAAAAATCAGTTTTGTTCCCTCGGAATAAACTAAAAATTTAAGCCATTTCTGACAAGTGGGAAAGTCCCTCCGACTCCACGGAGATACGACGTAGCCATACCCCCTCGGTTCTCAAATAGGGTTTGAAATAATCTAAAATACAGGTAAATGTTAAAGCAGACAATACAGAAATTGTATTGATATTTATAAATGTTTGATGATGTGATATTGAAGAAACAATATATTCAGATATCTCGCTTCAAAAATTATTTATAAAGTACCTCTAAGTTCGTGCCTTCATTCTAAAATTTTAAAATTCATCTGTATAAATTTGACAATACAGTAGCCCAAAATATGTACATTTACGTTTACAATGGAATGATGGTAGAAAGTAGTGGAACACATAAACGTTCTACCAAACTGCTGCTAACAAGAGGTCTATAATGAGAAACTGGTATCTCTTTAGGTGTTACACACGTAAAGATATATTGAAAATCCCGAATAATACTTTGCCATTTTGTTGGCGAGACTTAAATAACGACTGGTATTCGGTGGCTTTATTTATTCGGCAATTCCCTCAGATAGCATGAGATACAGGACTTATATAATGAAACGCAAAAAATGTATATTTATGTTTGTAGAATTTCGCCGGATGATAATTTATTTTTTAATCAAAAAAGACACAGTCTGCTCAAAATTTCTTTTTGAAACCACCATTTCTTCTGATCATGTGTTCCAGAACACCATCGACGACCGGACCTTTCTTTGTAGGCTACTAGGTCATCTGGCTAAAACATTCCTTTAAAAACACACAAAAAAATCNCAATTTTATGATCTTCGTCCATTCATCGATATTACTTATTTCTTGCAAAATAGAAAAAAATGGATTTTTAATGAAAAAAGTGAACGAAAAATATCCTCCAGGCTTTAAAATCGAAGATATAACAGAAAAGAGTTTTTTGAAATCGGATATCCGGTGAAATACGTAGAAGGATACGATTTTGTCATATCTTTTCACTTCTTCAACATTTGGTCTGAAAATCAAAATGAAATTACAACGATTACTTTCTATTTTTCATTGCTATTACCTTAATCTTTCAAACATACCGTGACTTTTACGTTTTCCAAATAGAAAAGCGTTATAGTTAATAATTTTTTAAAAAGATCTGTTACAATTTAAAATAATACCTTTGGAGGATATCCCGTGTCTCGTATTCAATTCTTTTGTCGGAATATTTTTTTCTGGCATATTCGATGTATTTAGGCATTATGTCGATAGCAACGATTTTCTTAAATTTTGGACATTTTGGTAGAAGAATATTTTTGGTGGTTCTTCCTGTACCGCATCCAATATCCAAAATGATATCCTCATCAGACCATTTCATGTCTGGAAAGTGTAAATCCAAAGCTGATTCTACGTAGCGAAGGATTAAAGTGGTGCTTAATCTTTCATAATCTTCTGCTGTTCCTTCCATATTTGCCTGAAAATTAATTAAAAATAAGTCACGAAATTCAAGAAAGAGCCAAGCATTTTATCAGAAAAGTTTCGTCGTGAAATATTTTACTGGATTTTAACTCGGCTATTTTTCCTGGTTGGTTAGGTCCTTTGACTGAAAACCAGTCGACCCAGTATATTCCTTGTTGAACTCAAATGTGAAAGATTTTCTTACTCCCTACGGGGAGGAAGGATTAATAAAATAACAAAAAAAAAATAAGAAAATACTTACTGCTTCATAACAAGATAAATAACATTCAAAAGAGAATTAAACGTACTTTATTTCTTAACAAAAATCTTATTTTATCTAACAAATAAATAATAAGAAATTATTAATTCATTTATATGAAGTAATATCGTATGATTGGGGATTTTGTTAAATTGAACATGTAGAACGGATAGAACCTGAGAGAAAAGTGTATCAGGTGTACAGAGAATGGCCAGAGGGAAAAAGCTCGAGAGGGAAACCAAGAAAGAGATGGGAAGAGTGTGTGGAGGATGATTTCAGAAAGATGGGTGTGAGTTGTAGGAAAGAGAAAGCCCAAGATTGAGAGGAATGGGTGAAAATCCTGGATGAGGCCAAGGTCCTTCAGTGACTATGAGTACTGGAGAGAGAGATGCCAGTTGTTCTCCTACAAAATCAAATTCCAAGCCAAGAAGCTCGAGACAATAAACTATTTAGCGATTAGAAACTGACATTACTGTAAGAAAGGAAATGTGTATTTAATGCAAATGTGGCTATACTATTCGTATACAAAATCTAAGCGTATATATGAATATAGAATTAAATTTTCTGCAGGCATGACTAAACAAAGAAGACGAAGAAAAACAGTTGAGAAAAGCCGAATCATCAGGTTAGGAGAATCAAGAAGATCTGTTCACTGAATTACGCATTTTCGGCCATTCGGACTGATCTGCAAAACGTTTGAAAGGCGTTGAATATACGTCGAGGCACGAACACTTCCTTTACAATCAAACAACAGGTGAAATACTCAAAATACTCAATACAGAACTCTGCCTGTACCTTTAATATTATCAGAAGACTATCAGAAGAAAATTTGCATATAGGATGCTGTTACGTGTCTTACTCTTATTATCTTAGCATCTTCGGCTTCGTTTCCAACAGTGCCATGAGAGAAAAACTTGAACTACTACGAAAGGAATTCCATATGAAATAAACTCCTTTTGAAACAATTATTTATTTCTTGTTTTAACAAACAATAATACTTAAACACAAAATTAATATTTTAGAATTAAATAGGTCTAATACGTATACGAGAATCCGGACTTCAACATAAACAATTTAACGTAGTAACATCAACTTTCACACCTGGGAATATATCTACTTGTGTTCTTAGCGTCGATAAAGAGGCTTTCACGCCATCTTCCGATTTCATCATTTTAAAATAATACCAAACGGGCATTCAAGCAGTCGCCGTTCAATTCTCCCCGAGGCAATACGTTGCCAGCGATTCGCTATAGATGCCGACCCTCCAGTCACACGTAAATGTAAATTATTAAAATATAATGCAGTCTACAAAATATTTACCCAAATATGCTTTTTTGTTGGCATATAACACGTCGAAGACTTCACAATTAGTACTTGTCACTCGCAGACCAAATTTTGAAAGGAAATTACTAAATTCTGTTTCTACATCCTTCCACTTAAGAAAAGGTGGAAGTTCATCAAGTATATGTCGTCTCTGTAATTAAATATTACTTAATATTATATGAAACATTATTTAGAGCCAAAATAATCGCACCTTTATGATCTTCGTCCATTCATCGATATTACTTATTTCTCGCAAAATGGAAAATAATGGATTTCTAATGAAGAAAGTGAACGAAAAATATCCTCCGCGCTTTAAAATCGAAGATATAACAGAAAAGAGTTTTTTGAAATCGGATATCCGGTGAAATACGTAGAAGGATACGATTTTGTCATATCTTTTCACTTCTTTAACATTTGGTCTGAAAATCACAAAGAAATTACAACGATTACTTTCTACTTTTCATTGCTATTAATTTTTCAAACATACCGCGCCTTTTACGTTTTCCAAATAGAAAAGCGTTATACAGGTAGTTAATAATTTTTTAAAAAGATCTGTTACAATTTAAAATAATACCTTTGGAGGATATCCCGTGTCTCGTATTCAATTCTTTTGTCGAAATATTTTTTTCTGGCATATTCGATGTATTCAGGCATTATGTCGATAGCAACGATTTTTTTAAATTTTGGACATTTTGGTAGAAGAATATTTTTGGTGGTTCTTCCTGTACCGCATCCAATATCCAAAATGATATCCTCATCAGACCATTTCATGTCTGGAAAGTGTAAATCCAAAGCTGATTCTACGTAGCGAAGGATTAAAGTGGTGCTTAATCTTTCATAATCTTCTGCTGTTCCTTCCATATTTGCCTGAAAATTAATTAAAAATAAGTCACGAAATTCAAGAAAGAGCCAAGCATTTTATCAGAAAAGTTTCGTCGTGAAATATTTTACTGGATTTTAACTCGGCTATTTTTCCTGGTTGGTTAGGTCCTTTGACTGAAAACCAGTCGACCCAGTATATTCCTTGTTGAACTCAAATGTGAAAGATTTTCTTACTCCCTACGGGGAGGAAGGATTAATAAAATAACAAAAAAAAAATAAGAAAATACTTACTGCTTCATAACAAGATAAATAACATTTATATATATTTATAAATATATTGTTTTAATAATATATATTTGTTAATCAACACAATACACTTTCATAATGACATTTTACAAAACTTTAAGTCGAATATATTTGTAGGTGTTAGTTTATATCTGTGTAACACTGCGTATCTTTGCGATTTACTACTGCCAAGCCTTTTCGGAATTCTCTGGAATGTAATAAGGAATGTTTAGTTGTAATTTTCGCATTCCTTTACAGTGATATTTACTTTACTTAAAGCAATTAATTAACACGTAAACCGATAAATTAAACCATGAGTGTTGACACGCTACTGTGTGAGAAATCTCTTCAGATAAACCGAAATACACAGGCGATTTGTTTACAATTTCAATTAAAAACTTCCCCTGAAAGGTGTAAGATAGATGACCGCACGACTCTATCGTTAAAGGAAAAGTATGATGTACTGTACACGGTAAGCCACTACTTATTTAAAGTAGAGAGCATTGCAGCGTAACATTGGGGCAATGTCACAATAAATATATATTTTTATTTGATAAATTGAAATAAAAAATAAAAATAGACATATAGATTTATTTAAGATATAAAAAATAAATTAAAACGTTTTTTGACAATGGAAATATATAGGAATTTGTGCGTTCAAAACAATATTATTTATCAAGAAATCTTTATACAGTTTAATTAATATTTACACTATGCTAAAATGTAATTTTTACCTGAAACAGTATGAGATTTCAGCTCTCTAAGGTCTTAAATCAGAATTAACTTCTCAGGTCTACACGCTATTATATATATATAGGCAGAATAGTATCAACAAAAATATTTAAACATTTGATAAAAATATAACAGTGAAATCAGTCATAATTCTAGGCTTATCTACATGCATTAGTTTGTGTAAATAACGTCACAATATTATCATTTCGTCGAGTTTTAAAAATACTTTAATGTTTACTTTTTATATTTTTATTACATAAACCTTACCATGTGAGAAAAATAACACTGATTTCAATTGGGGAAAATCGAGAAAGGGTTGTAATCATTTTGGAAAATGTGAAAGAGGATAAACATCTAGAAATATTTCTGAAGTAGTGGAGTTTATCTCCCAACCTCACTCCAACATCCTTTATCGCGTTATCCTAATCAAATTTCTGTTATATAAAAGGAGAGGCGTGACTTCTTTCAACAAAGTTGAAGCATAAAAACAATACTTTTAAAACAACAATCCTTTATTATTAAAAAACAGATTTATATTATTATTCGAATATTTATCATTTTAAACTATCTAATATGGAAAATATATGTCAACGTTCAGTTAATTATATAAGAAAACATGATGTAATGAAAATCTGATCTAAATCAGTAGCTTTAAATCAAATATGTCAAAAAATACAAGTCGAGATGAAGGATGTAAACACGGAGTTTACAGATGTTTTCAGAATCATTCTGACCTTTTGAATATGAATTTACAAAGTCAATGTTTATTTTTATCAGATTCATAAAGCATGTTTTGATGCTTGATGGCTGATGTGAGGGTAACGTCAATTGGAAGAAAACATGTTTTCGCCAGAATTTAGTTTTGTGAATAATTTAAATTACGGATTTCAATAATCATATATTTGTTTAACGTAAAAGTTGTTTATACAGTATAAATTTTATAATTATTAAAGTTCAATTCAGAATTTAAATACCAAAGGCAAAATGGTTCTTTAAATACAGTAGACCCCCCTATAACGCTTAGATACGTTCCACGTTAATCGAATATTACGTTGTAGGAATCATTAAATACATGAGCCAATCGCAGCCCGACACGTGTGAAGTTTACGGACGAAGGCTGTTTGAAAGGTTTTCTTCTATAAAATTAACCGATTCTAGACTAATTCCACTCAACATTTCCAAAACACGTATAATTTTTTGGGAATAATCTGTATAAACTATGCTATAAACAAAAAATTATAGGATTACTTACCGAGTGTGTACCGTTCGACTACGCCCGTTGTTCAAAGCTTGTCTTCGTCGCGGAACAGCACACGAAACGGCGGCCGCGATTTCTGATAAATAATTTTTCGCAGAAAAATAACTTGACCTTTGGAGACATCATTAATATAAATAATTTTTATGGCCGTTGAATAAGAAGTGTTTCTTTCACAAGAAATGTATAAAATTAGTGCTGTATTAGACTTACGGTACCTAATTTACATACTGTACAGACGATAATAAACTCAACTTACTAGCCTAAAATCTCCGTAGCGTGTTGCCAGGCGGCAGAAAGCATATATATAATTATAATAAAGTTACAATAAATTAAGTTAATATATAATTATATATACAGTACCTAATTTATATATAATTAATATATAATTATATGTACAGTACCTAATTTATATATAATTTATATATAATACTGTACAGACGATAGCAAACTCAATTTAGCCGCTCCGTAGCGTGGCGCAGGGCGGAGGAAAGTAGTTCGGCTGCTCATCCACTATTGGTCCAGATTCTATTAATCTTGTCGCGAAACGAGTCGGCGACGACGTTTTAGAAGCTCCTTTATACGAATGTTGCTACAATTTTTTTTGCTACGTTATAGGAATTTCCGTTATAGGAACGCACGTTATAGGGGGTCGACTGTAATATACTGGATGTGATGATTCAAATGGGCGATCCAATAATTTCATTTACCTCTCAAAATATCACAGATCAATACCTTATTTGTTTCTTGTATGCGAGGATGCGAATAAGCCATAACTGTATTGTTTGGCTATGGTTACATATGGAACAATATTTATGTATTAGGTATAACTGACTAAATCGACAGTATGTAATTATATGCCGTATAATATAAACTTTTGCCTGAATTCTAATTTATGTGATAAACTGAAAGAATGAGATAGGATAATAGATTTAATTTTTATTTTAATTTTAACCGAGAAATGTGTAAATTTCTCCGCAACTTATAAGATAATCAAGAGTTTAAAAGAGTTTGTTTTTTTTATCAAATCAGAACATAATGAATTTGTGATTGAAAATAAACATATACTTCTATGACAATTTCTAAAGCATATTTTTATAAAATTACTGGATTGTGCTTCATAAAAGATCGTAATATTGCAATATTTTAACTAACATTGGTTGAATTTAAATGCAATTCAACACACCGAATGATATATATCGAACATGAAATAATTCTTACACGATCGCTTTATATGTTTCAAACGACAATCCTCAGCTTTGATAAAAATGTGCCCATTGAAAAACCTGTTTTACTGGTTTCCATTTACCTGCTGTTTGTAAACAAGGCCATCTTATATTTACAACAGCAAAAATCAGCATATTCTTTAACAATTGCAAATTAATCTTAAATGCCGACACCGTTACTCCTTCATACCTTTATTTTACAAATTATAATTTCAAATGTTTCCTCGTTTTTAAGATTTCAAGAAAGGTCAAGTAATTTATTTTGAACTAAATTATTTTAAAATAATTCATTTAATTATATTAGATTCGAATAAATTATATTTTTAAATTATACTAAACAGAAATTGATACTTTAACCTTGTAATAAACATGTTTCATTTACATCTGTACTTGATAAAATGCACTTAAAGTTTATCGCTGAAATTGTTTGTTACACTTGTCGGACTTATATAACAGAGTCTTTCAACCTTTTTGAATACGCGACCCGTTTAAAAGTTAAAAAATTCTGGCGAACCTCCACGGCCATATTAAAACTATGTTAGTGAATTTAAAAACTACGTATTTAATTAATTTTCTTTTTGTTGAAATTTAAATATTGATAAAAAAAACTAATTGTACTGTAAAATAAACATGCACAGCTTTCTTAGTGAAATTGTAATTTTTTTTTTTTATTGTAGTGTAAAACCTACAAACACTTATCTTTTTCTTTTACACGCGACTTCCCGTATAAAGCTTTGCGACCCTTAACACTATTATATAACAACTAGTGTCTGAAGATGTCTGATAGATATTACGGAAAGTTTTCTATTAGGCTGAAAAATTGATGCTGTCGTTTATAAGTTTCGTTTATCTCTTTCTATACATAAATAAACCACGACGAGTTGCTGAACTTTACCGGCAATATTTAAAATTATGGTGACTACATCTGTTATCATATTTTATTAAAAATTTTTCTATTTTTAACTATTATAAAATTGCGAAAATTTTAATTTTGAGGATAGGGATAAGTTTTATAACAAATTGTAATTGCTAACAACGAGTAAGGAAACTTACTCAGCAAATAATTAATCCATATATTATCAATAAAACGATTACGGAATTATTACTATACATGATATTTTTGTTCAAGATTGTTTATCAAAAGAGAAGCAGATATAATATTATGATCGGCAATAAGAGAAAAAATAATTTACAAATGTCTGCATTATGTAACTGGATACAACATATTGAAGGCTGGTCACCCTCTTTTAATTAAGATATACATAAGATCCGTATCAGTTAATGGCAAAAGAGAAACTAACAATTGAGTATGAAAGTTTTGTACAGTATGTTTGGAACAGCAATCATATGATATATCAAGTGACAATCAGTGAAGCCAATGTAAGTAAATGAGCTATCTACTAACTCACTAATATGAAGCATTTAATTAAAAACATTTTCATATTTGTCTAGCCATCGACAGTTTCGAATTAGAGTATTAAAATATTATTTACAGTTGTTTAATTAAAATACTCGTAGATATAGTAGGACCTAGACATATTCGAACTGGCCACACGCATTTTCAGGTGTATTTTATAAATTCACATATTAATAATACATAATATATATATTTTAATTATTTCGTCCGATAGTTCTTTTTCTTTAATTAATAACAGGAGACCAAATTCGCCCAAACGGGACCACCATTTATTAATTTACATAATATATATATATATATTTTTGATAGGGTTCAATATTTTACACGAATTTCCGTTTACACGAGAAGTCTTGAAACTTGAAACGATCGCACTGGTCGTCTATTGCAGTGTTATTTTTAACATTTATATAGTCTGTAAAAAACAAGAGCCGCATATGAATCTGCGATGTTAGCGATATCGCTCGTACAAACGTCTGATCATTCAGTGATTTTGAGAAAGAAATTTACATAAGTCAATATAAATTCCACGAATCTCTCCTATCGATACTGATAGTGTCGATAATATAACATAAATAAAACTTTCTTATCAGTAACTTAATTTTTCTCCTGATAATCAGTCGTAAAACAAACGTTACGCGCTATTATCTCAAATATATTTCTGAAAATAGACTAAAGTTTTTCAAATAAAATGGTCTGAGCAGGATGGACATTGGATGCTGTTCAGAAAGAATCAATAGACATTTCTTTTACCAAAATAACCAAAATTGAAGAAAATCGTTGCTATCGACATAGAATCTAGTATCATCGAGTATGCCCGAAATGTATATTTTGGAGAAAAAAACTGAATACAAAACACGACAAATTTAACCTTAATTTTGCAAAAACAACGATAATTTAAATTTCGGTGATAAACAAACACAAATTAGTGAATTATATTACGAATTTCCAACCAAACTATCTCTTTTCTAGTCATAGAAATTAACTTTTCTTACATGAATGTAAGGACTTATTTTAAGTTCTCCAATCATCAGTATTAATTCATTAAAGTAAAACAATTACTTATAATTAATTTTCTGTATATACAATTTCTACTAAAGATACAGATATTAACATACAGAATAGATAAAAACCGTAATTCTAAATAGTACAAACACAAAAATAAATTAAGGCAAAAACATGTTTTCTTCAAACCAAAGTTACCTTCACGTCTGAAGTCAAACATGAAAACATGCCTCATGAATCTGATAAGAATATGTACACGGCTGAATAAATTAAGTTAAAACGGGTCAGAATATGTCTGAGAACATCTGTAAACGCTGTTTACATCCTTGATCTCCACTGGTGTTTTTGTTATTTGCTATTTACGATTTAATTAACGTTATCGATTTGTATTTTGCCTTTTGAATACGTCACGGTTTACTTATATAATTAAAGGAACGTTGAACTTTAAGTTTTCTTTATTAGAAAGTTTACTTTGATTTTAATTACAAAAATATCATATTACTTTCCCACTTGTTATATATACAAAACGAAGGAAAGAAAGTATTGGAATTGTGCCAAGTTTGACTTTCCGAATTTTTTTAAAAATCTCCACATTTTGAAATTTCCTGAATTAAAAAATGTAAGAAAAATACGGAAAAAGTTTTGTGGATACATACATATGTATGTGAATGTGCGTTGGCGTGTATTCTCAGGCCGCTAGTATAGAGTAGGGTATGTCCACAAAATAGAAGAGCCCATACGACGTTCTTGTGAATAGTCAACCGGTATGCCCGAAACAGAACGGATGTTGACTAATAATACAAATCTTATTTTTAAAATAAAATTTCATAAGAGCCGGTAAAGATACCCAACTCCTTACTAGATTTAGAGAAAAGAGAAAAGTATTTTACTTTTCTCTTTTCTCACGTACATGCCATTATAATCGATGCATTAATATCCGCCAGAAGGAATTTTAAAAAAACATTGAGAGACGTGCATTTTATTGTATAGTTTTTGAAACTCTCTTCAAATGCTATCGACGAACTTAGTATTGTAAACTGTGTTAAGAGATCGATTAATCTAAACTATAATACTATTTTAAATTTTATTATATTCCATTTGATAAAATTTAAATTACAAAATAATAATTCAGGTAAACATTACATAAATTACGTACAAAATTCTTCAATATTATTCGCATAATTAATTAGATTTCGATTAAAACGTGATGCACCTTAATCGAATTCCATTTCTTAATGCCATTTTTCTCTTATTACTACGCACTTGTGTCCAGTTTAAAGCTTGGTGTCAACATTTACCACAGAATAACATTTTTGTAGAAAAATTTGCTGATTTTCAAAATTAAGAGAAGTCGGAAGATGATTCGTAACATTGCGAATCACTCTCTTGATTGTTACTGTTTGTTATGTAGAATTACAGAAAATAGAAATATTCTCACCATTTTTGGAGTGTTTTTACCTTTAAAAGACGAAAAGGCTAACTTAATGTATAAGGCATATCAGCATTTTATAAAATTTTTATTCGTATATTGTAACATAAATATTTTTTTATTTATCCTGTTACAAGAGGAAAAAAGACATCAGTTTACGGGGGGCATCGATCGTCTTTTTGGTGATGATTTTACTATTTATTGTATCATAATCTTATCTTTTACTCTATTCGTTTATTCAGAATTTGAAATAATTCTGAGTGAAAATGCCAGAATCTATTCTAATGTAATTGTAGAGAGATGCAAAATATACTTGGATAATTTTACAGAAGATTCCGCATTCATTCATTACAAATTAAGTAAATTTGCCATTTTAATTCTGATATGCACCTACGCGATTGTATTCACTGTTACCGCGATAATGTTTGGATCTATTGTAAATGAAGAGAATGTGCACAAACTGATAAATCAATATATTATCTATGTGTGCTCGTATAATATATATGTGTTGCTCGTGATATATGCAAGCTCAGTCTATATATTTTTTTATATAAAATAGATAGACTGAGCTTGCATATATCACGTGCAACAGACGATTAAAATAAAACGGTATTAAAAAATAGAAATGTATATTAAATACAATAAAAACAAAATAGAAATACCTGAAATGGTGTAAAATATATACGTTAACAAAATTGTGAAAATATGAACGTCTTTGCTCGTAGCATGCAAAAAAAATTATGTTAAAATATCTAAGAATGTATATATAAACATACACTTGAGCTTACAGAATTTATTCTGTATGTATACTCTGTATACAGGATGCATAGTAAAGTTCTTATACAGCCATGTAATTGGATGATGAACATAAAGTTTGTATAGACAAGAGTTCTTGCAGAGCCACTAGTAGCAAAACTCAGAAATTAGTGTTTCCATTTTGAAAACGTTGCATGATACAGAAAGAAGGTCAATTACATAGTCATAGAGCAGAACCAATTTCAGTTCAAAAGACACACTGCATACATGAATAATGTGAATAGAAAGTATGAAATGCTAATGTGTACATTGTACAAAGACAGTGAAATGCGTATTTCTCGTTTCTTTGAACTGCATTTGTAACTACATGGGTAACGTCATATGTTGTGCACCACTCACACGTATCAGTGTATAAGGACTTTCACTGTGCACCCTTTATATATGGTGCACAATTCATTGTTTACGTCAGGACAATCTAGGTTTTCCTGCTCCCTCTTGTACTATATGTACAGTACTAAATCTTTAATTATCACGACTAATTGTTATTTTTGATGGTATGATAANCAAAAAAATATACGTATTTTGGAAATGTTGAGTCGAATTAGTCTAGAATCGATTAATTTTATGAAAGAAAACCTTTCAAACAGCCGTAGTCCGTAAACTATGATTCCTACAAAATTGATTCATAAAGAACGGAACGTATCTACCGTCTTATAGGGGGATCTACTGTACGTTAACAAAATTGTGAAAATATGAACGTCTTTGCTCGTGGCACGCAAAAAAAATTATGTTAAAACGCTCAGCATAATTAATACATATCGCTAAAGATACCATCAACAGAAGAATAAGATTTTTATTGTTAGATTGTTAAACAATGAAATGGTACGTGGACTGATTAATTTATATGGCAATTGATTCCTGAATATAAAATTTAATTTCATACGAATGGAAAAAACTTGGAAATATATTAAAATCTCAAATCAATCGACACAGTATTGTAACAATTAGTTTATAGCCACAGACTGAAATTTTTAGTTTTGTTCTGAGAAGAAGAGTCGAAGTTCATTTTAAAAAGTACCGATTCTGCAGTCGTGTATTTTTCCATCGATTCTCCACCAGGTTTTAATTCTAGCTGACAATACTTGGCTGTTATCGATACTTTAATTACGATACCAATACCGATACCGGTATAGGGACGTTCCTAAATAACGAAAGTCGATACGTATATTAGCAAATATCCATATTTCACACTTCATTACTTGTAATATCGAACACTATTTGGGCTATAAACTATACCATTTAAACAATTCGAATGTGTTAGTAGTAACAACGATTAACACTACGTAATAAATGTAAAAATTTTTGCTGCCATTTGCAATAAGTAGTGAGGTATGTGATAGTGCAGATTTTATAACGTATAAAATTGCTTTATGAAAGTTATATTCATCGAAGAAAAGCAAAATAATTAAGAAAATAAATAGAATCTGTATTTTAGTATTACCTATTTGAAAATTGCCTATTATTAAAATGGCTACATGTTTTAAATAGTATCTTAGTTAAAAATATATTGTAAATTCTTCGAATAGAATGATCATGTTTGATGCTTGTATACAATAGAATGCAATGATTTATGTAGACACAAGGAAAATGCTTTACTCAAATTACGTCAGAAACTATACCACGTTATTCTGACACATGTATGTAAGACATTGATTAATTTTTATTTGTTTAAATTCAGAAGACTGCCGTAAACAAATCGATGTATAATATTATATCCGGAATTTGAGTATTCAACGATTCCAGAAATAGCAATTTCATGCAACTGACATTNTTAAATTCAGAGAACTATCGTAAACAAACCGATGTATAATACTATATTCGGAATTTGAATATTCTACGATTCCAGAAATAGCAATTTCATGCAACTGACATTTCACTTTCTGTTGGTATGTAACTAAATTGTTTATAAATTTAACGAACATGTGCAGTGATTCGATTATTTGAGTACATAACTTAAGAATTTACGGAAAGTTGAAGGCATTAAGAATCAGAAAGTGTTTCTCCGTTTTCCAGTGGATTTCATCGTTGCTTGGCTGATTACTTCAGTGTTTACCTTATTCTAAATAGTGTGCTCTTCTACAATAAATGTGCCATCTCGTCGTTACTTTTGCAATATTACTTTGCTACTTAAAAATAATTTTCGACTTTTTGGAAAGTCTGGAATATTTCTTGCAGAATTTTCACGAATGTCTACAACTCGTCTCTTAAATTATTACAAGTAGTGTAATAAAATTTTTGTAGACGTCGATCCAATGCTCCGTTAAAAACTTTTGCAGAGCATAAACACTGCTGACCTATGCAGAAAGGACACAGAATAAAGGAAAATTACAACGTTTGATTAGGTCGTTGATAAAAGTTAAATTAGAGGATAACTTAAGTAGTGTGTGCATATAAGTGTAAGAATAACAAAGTTTATATCAGTTACTAAACAGAAGAAAAATAAGATACAAAAATATAAAATTGATGCTTTACAATAATTTTAAATCGACATCTTCTAGGATAATATCGCAGAAATTGTAAAAATTATTTTAAATCTTTGGAAAATGTCTCTATAAAATTATTTTTCGTAGATAATAAATTCCAGATTTATGAAGCACACGAGCTTTGCATATCTTATCTGAGAAAATCTTCGATTTGCCTACTAAACTAGATAACAATTGCAGTTATCGTTTTCCGTTCACGTTTCTTTTAAACAGTTAAGTCGAATACTAAAAGCAGCTGTGTCTCAAATATGATTCGTAATCCTGTGAATCATTCTCTTGATTGCTTTTGCCTGTTGTGTAGAGTAACAAGGAGTAGAAATATTCTTTTGATTTTTGGAGTTTATGTGCCTTTTAATGACGAAGAGGCTAACGTCTCGTATACGGCTTATCAGTGTTTTGTAAAAATTTCCTTCATTACCTGTAACATCGATATTCTTTTATTTCTCTTGTTACAAGGAGAAGAACGATTTCGGTTCATGGGAGGCATTGATCGTCTTTTTGGTGCAGATTATATTCTTTATTACCTCTCATTCTTATTTTTTTCTCTTTTCGTTTATTTAGAATTTGAAATAATTCTGAGTGAAAATTCCAGAATCTATTCGATTCTAGTTATAGATAAGTGCAAAGTATACTTGGACAATTTCAAAGCAAATTCCGCATTCATTCATTATAAATTAAGTAAATTTTTTATTTTGTTTTTGATTTGCTCAAATGTGGTTATATTTACTGTTATGACGATAATGTTTCGATCTCTTGTAAATGAAGAGAATGTGCATAAAATTGTATTTCATTCAATTTTATTGCTGTGGGTAGTAATTTACGGACTTGGATTTATAATTATATATCTTCTCTTGAATATTGACGTAGGTATGACATTACACGAAAACATGTCCTCGCTGTGTGAAAAAATGGAAGAGGCCGTAGAGAATGGAGAACCATTAGATTTTCACTTTGTAATTCAGAAGCATGTTCAATATTGCGACATTCTTTTGGATTTGGACGAAATAGTTAATCCAATGTTAGCAGTTTGTTACTTATATCAGTTGACAGCAATAACAATATGCTTCTATATTGGCATGTACGGAGAAGGATTGAATATTGTAAAATACGGATATTTATGCATCGGTATAATTTCTAGCATTATTTTTGGTTTTTCAACTTTTCTAATAGCAGAAATACCGAAAAACGTAAGTTCCTACTCTTTTTTGATAAAATCTTGCTTTATAATTTTTTATTAATTTATTTCTGTAAAAGAGTGAAATATTTTCTTGCATTAAGTTTGATTCTTATAGTATCTTCATGTAAGATTCTTGCATTCTCTCTGATGAATTAGAGTTACCTAATATAATAGGTTTTATGATTAACGATTCATTTTGCATACAGTTTTTAGCGTGGCATTTTCTTAGTAAATTCATCTTACTGTTTTTCTTTAAACCAATAAAAAGTGTGAAATCCGTTATTTCGCAGTTGTCGGGAAAAAAGATTGTAAACAACTCCGATAGAAAAAACGTTTCTGGTGAGAATTATATAGGAGGTCACCGTTTGTTATCACAATTAGCTGGGAAAGTTGACACATAGGTGTCAAGAATGCACCGTTAATGTCAACATGTGACGATCACGTCACTCCTTTCCCACGACAAGTGAATAAAAGCTCGAGCCGCCGGAAGCTCAGCGAGCGTTCGCACACGGTAGTTATTTCTATAGTAGTGCCACTCGATTTCCATGCAAAGGAATTGGATTCCGTCGGAGAAGACTCAGTGAGTCGTCGCCATATCAACTCTCCCTGTACTCTGAGATGTATTTAGGGGATATTTTAAGACTTGTAAAATTGGTCTCTCTCCCTAAAGTTAGGCAAGCGACATAGACGAGAATAGTCGCCATTATACGCAGAGTATATTGTCTTTTATAACCGCATTTAACCTTAGAATTAATTATCGCGTTCTATAACGTAGATTTAGTTCTTCAGTAAATGCTTTGTTTATTTGTTAAACCTGTCTCCTGTCATTGAAAGGACGCCTGCTGGCTTACCGACGCACTCCCCACTCACTTTTTGCCCTCCTAGCCATCCGATGACTCCGAGACCGGGTTTTACCAGCCTGAGCAGTGTAATTGGTCAGAACGGATTAACCCGTGGCCCTCTGCGTGTCTCACAAGAGTATTAATAAAATCGAGTCACTTCAAACACCGGTTAATCGTAATTACATTAATTCATAAAAGTAATCTATTGAGTAATGGTTAGAAAGATATATTGCAGTCGAAATACAATCATATGTGTTTTGGTAAAATTTGAGGACTTTTGTTTTGGAAAATTTGTACGAAAACGTACCGCTATGGAAATTTGGGCAGTTTGTGTAAAATAGAACAGTATAACACGGTAGATACGTTCCGTGTTTTATGAATTCCATGTTGTACGAGTCACTTAAATACATGAACCAATCACAGCCCGGCACGTGTACAGTTTCGGGACTACGGCTGTTCGAAAGGTTTTCTTCCATAAAATTAATCGATTCTAGACTAATTCGACTCAACATTTCTACAACACGTATAATTTTTTGGGAATAATCCATATAAACTATGGTCTAAACGAAAAATTGTAGGATTACTTACCGAGTGTTCACCGTTCGACGACGCCATTGCTTAAGCTTGTTTCCGTCGCGGATCGGCGCATCGAACAGCGGGCGCGTGTTTACTGATAAGCTATTTTTCTGCGAAAAATTCGCTGAACTTTGGTGCCAACATTAATAAAAATATAATATTTATGTGTTTATTTTTTCACTACTTAGGTGCATAAATAGACACGAGGCATTTTACATCATCTTTATTGATCTGCTGTTGGCCAATACGCGTTTCGGTCAAAGCCCCTCATCCGTCGGTATTACATCCGGAATTTTCTTTAAATTTCGTTGTTGCATACAGTATATATATTTTTCGTTTAAAATTATGTATTTACAGTTAAAATCGTTAAAATATCATTACAGTTTAAAATATATTTATGATTTAAATTACTATTACAAGTGAAGGTTTCGTGGTTCGACATCTAGCATTTTCCAGCGTATTTTTATTTTATTAATTTTTTTTATCTGCGTTAACGTAATCTGTTTTAATCTCGTTGACGTATTAACATTTCGTTCTAAACTATTATACTACTAGCAGATAGGCCCGGCGTTGCTCGTGCAAAAAGTAACGCTAGCAAAGATTAAGATTATTACGTTATAATCAATTTACCCGTTTTCGCAGAATGCAAGAATTGGGTCCCCATGTTTCAGACTAATTAGAGAATTTTTAGATGTATCTAAAAATATGTTCGATTTTCCGCAAAACTAAAAAAACTGCATCTGCGTCTTGCGCGTCGCTTTCTCTTAACAGTTCAATTGTTACATTACACTTCCATTGTTGACATGTTCATTGTTACTTAACACTTCTATTATTACTTAACACTTCCATTGTTGATGAAAGTGTTAAGCCTTAATCCTATCCCTCTTCCCCGTGGGGGAAATTTCGAAAAATCTCTTCTTATTGTGCATTCTCGTGACGTACCCTAACTGTGTGCCAAATTTCAACTTTCAACTCCTAACCATTTGGGCTCTGCGCTGATTATTATTATTATTATTATCAACTCGTCTCGATTATATATATAGATCAGTGTTTTTCAACCTTTTTCATTGAGTGACACACCTAATTGAAAAATAACAAATCGTGACATCCTTGGCCAGCGGCGGATCTAGAATCTGAATAAGGGAGGGACTAATGGGCCAGATAAATTTTTTGCTATAACGAATATTACGCGCAACGCAAAAGTGTTTCTACGTGTTCAAAATCAAAATTTAAGTTCATTGAATTTTGTCGAAATACCTACATGTAAAATAATAGTCTCGCTATTGTTTTTTAAATATAGTTTTATTATCAAATATATCATCATTTTATATTATCATTTTATTGATAAACAATTTTTGTTAAGTTTTTTTATACTATTTTGATGCATATATAAAATAAATATTTCATTATTTTTTTCTTATCTTTTTCATATCAATTTAAAAAATTTAAATTAAAAAAATGATAAAAAATTGTTTATTTGTCATCATTGCTTTTGAATACTATGAAAATACTGTAATATGCACCTACTTTGTGATTGAAACCACACGCTTTTCAAAGTACAATGCAACGCTTTTTAAAGTATATACAAGACACAAGTGTCCACGTCGTTCTTCTCTGGTGGTTGGCCTGGTACTGGGACTGGGAACGTGAAGGCCAAGCAATGTGGTTTGGGCGAACTCGTGACAAGTCGTGCGTACACGTAGCGTAGAACATTACATTAACATGCGATTAGTCATAGTTTCTTTGCTTACTAGATATCTCGTAGCAAAATAGAACTGACAATGAGTTATCTTGAACTACACTTAAGTAAATTTCCAAGAAAATGTCTAAAGGCTCTAAACTTTGCGACACCCCAATCGTGGAGCCGTGGCACCCTAAGGTGCCGCGGCACCCCGGTTGAAAAACACTGATATAGATAAATAAATTTTTTAAAATTATTATTGTTATATTTTAATTACCATTACCATTGCTATCGTAGTTGTTTTCGTTGATATTTTAAACTGCAATTTTAAACTGCAATAGTATTACAACAATTTTAGCCAATTATCATGGATTTTAACACTTAAGCTTTTGTTGATGTTATTGTCTCGAGATTTTATTATTTCATAACTTTCTTTGAACTTTCGTTTATACCAATTGGTTTCTTTGTGTAGGATTTTTACTTCATCTTTGCTTATATTACAATTATTTATTGTATAGTGTTCGTAAAAGGCCGAATTTATTCTTTTATATTTTAGGTCTGCAATGTGTTCCTTTAGACGTGTTTCTACTTTTCTTTTGAATTCTCCTATGTACTTTTTTGGGTTTTTACATGTACATACATGGTATTGAATAGACTGCGTTTTTTGTATAATATATCCATTCTGTCTTGTCGTTTGGTTCGCGTTTAATTTTTTCCATTCTTTTTCGTAATTTTTCATAAATTCGGGGCTAGTTTTATATTTACCCTGTTGAGGTCTTTGTTTATTTCTTCGAAGAATCCTTTGATATAAGGGAAAGTAAGGTTATATATTTTATGTTTGTGTTCTTGTTTCTTGGTTTAATTTGCTCGTTCTTACTTTTGAATTTTCTTTCCTATTTTTCTATTATCTTGTTTAAGTACAGTTTAATTGAAATTTAGTTTTTAGTTCGTTGATGTATTTCCTTCTATTTTGTAATGTATTCGTTCTGCTTATGATTTTCTTATATTCCATATTGAATGTATTTTCCTTTATATGTTGTGGAGTTTTTGAATGATATTTTATGACTTTCTGAAATTCGCTTGGTTTTTTATACGGTTTAAATTCTAGCTCTTCCCTTCTTCGTTTTATCACAATATCCAGTTTATTTCTGTATTGGTTTCTTCTTCTATCTTAAATTTAATATCTTTACTTAGTTTATTTATCTTATGTTCTATTTCCTCTATTTTTATTATTGTTCGGTCGTATAAAATAATTATGTCATCTACATATTTTCTGCGAATTTTATGCCAGGGATATTATTGATTTCCTTGTCTATGTATATCATAAATACTCTGGAAAATGCTAGATTTCGAACCACGAAACCTTCACTTGTAATAATAATTTAAATCATAAATATATTTTAAACTGCAATGATATTTTTACGATTTTAACTGTAAATACATAATTTTAAACGAAAAAAAAAACATATACTGTATGTAACAACGAAATTTAAAGAAAATTTCGGACGTATTGCCGAAGGATGAAGGGCTTTGTTCGAAACGGGTATTGGCCAACAGGAGATCAATAAAAATGATGTAAAATGCCTTGTGTCTATTTATGCACCTAGTAGTGAAAAAACAAACACATAAAGGAAGACACGGTCTCGAAAATACATGATAATGTTTATGGCCGTTGAATAATTAATGATTTTCAGAAGGCCCGCTGCTCGTTTATACTTAACGGTTTGTGCAATATACACGCTACTGGTTTAGATTCGACCAATCCTGTCGCGACACGAGTCGGCGATGACGTTATACCGTATTGTACGAGTCTCTTTTAGCATGTTTATACGAACACGATCGCAATTTTTTGGCCGTGTTATACGAATCCGTAATATATAAACCCATGTTATAGGGATTTACTGTACAAAAAAAATTTTATATGCGTAATAACACATATTTGCATAATTAATTGTAGCTTTGAAAATAAAAGTCGTTGTAACCGTTGAATATTTTTTATTTTGATTTATAATGCACGTTTCCTTGCCAAAACGCGCATTTGTTGTAAAGCTGTTTCATGAAAACAAAGTAAATTATTTGCCTGAACTTTGAAAATTCGTTGTTATAAGAATTTACGCCGAGATCCTGGCAGCAGGCTTGCCAGTTTTAACTGATCGAAGGTGTTTCAATTGGTAGCTGTTACTTAGCAATGTTAATATCCTGAACAATGAATGACTTATGCGATGGTTTACTGTTACAATGGAGTTGTAAATACATTACTAAATATCACATCAATACACTATAAAGAGACTGAAAGCATTATGAAGATAGCATACAATCAAATTAAAGTAGTAGAGCGCGTATATATTGTTTCAGGTATTGCAAGGCTTACGTTATTCCATTCCAATGAGATATAATAATATGAATTACTATTTTACAAAAAGAGAAAGGTACCTGACAGTTACAAGACAAAGTAACACACCCATGGTGTGTACGTGTTTAATATCTATATTCTTTTAATATAGCAGAGAAAATGAATAAATAAAATAAAATAAAATGTAACAAATATATACAAGAAGGTACATACAATCGCGAAAAATCAGAATTAAGTTGTTTGATGGTTCACGTGGAGGTACTTATTAACTGCCTCTTGAATACTAAGGAAAAACTAATAGGTAATGTCCAATCCGAAACTGCCCCAATAGCGTTCATTCAGATTCTGCCCTGTTTGGAACTCCTGAATAATTTGCTAATTACATCGTCTACTAAACTGTCCCCCTCAGAAAAAACCGATTTTTCCAATATAAAAACATAATCGTTTTGTTTTTCTAACACTTTCTTTAGCCCTACTGGACACTCAATTCAGAAACGAAAGTGTGTTTATTAATTAAAATTACATCAAATTATTTTCATTCTTTGATTGGTCTAAAATCAAGGAAAAATTATTTCTATTTTAGATGCATCGATTCCGTTCACAGCTAGAACTTCTTTTTTTCCATCAGAAAAATGTCCACTGTCAATTAATGGTAATTATGAAGTTTTCTAAGTTATAGTAATATAAAAACCTTTGTATGGTCATTATATTTTTATTTACGATATTTATAAAATAATGATTGCAGAAATGTTTTATGTATATAAATTACAGATTATTTCCTATAGAAAAAGATTAGGAAAATGTCCGCCGGGTCTGACGGTTGGTGGGATATTTACAATATCTCGTAAAAGTATACCTAAGGTAAAACATTGCCTATTCATTTACTACTATAAAATTGTTTATATTATAAAATATCACTGCAAATTTTATTTAGAATCTATTCATAAAGTAAAATTAATAAGTTTTTCGTAATAATCTTTTCAGATAATACAGTCGATGCAGTCTTACTTTTCCAGTTTAATAAGCATTAAACAAGGAAAGAATGCGTGCGACGGAATGTTAAAACAATTTTCAATATGAAAATCACGATGTTGTTTTCTCTGAAGTATATTCTTGCGATTTTCTAAGAAAAGAATTGATGGCACACAAATTTAGTTATATTTAATTATGTTTCGATCAATTGGATGTAACCAAAACGGTTAGTGATATAATTCTTATTCGTTGCGTACATGCAGTTTTAAAGTTTTTATGGCAAATCCCTCAAATATCAAAGTGTTTGTCTATTCTTTCATACTATACATATCTTTTTCTTTTAATGATAAAAAAAATTAGTTTTTTTCTTAGCGACTGTAAAATCTAATTGGCACATATTGTTATTATAATATAGAATATTCTTCACATATGATCGAAGTGATTAATTCAATTATCAGTTTATTATGCGTTCTAGCTGACATATAGAACAATGCATTTCTACATTGCAAAATATTGCATTTTCTAAACGTTTAATGTGTGAGAATCGAAGAAACTCAGTTACTCAACGGTTAATGACTGAATATTGTTATTACGAATAAATGAAATTCTTCACAATTTTATTAAAATTCAATAGTCTTCAGCCGTTTTCGTAAGAAAAGGTTTTCCCGGGTGATGAAATATCCTTAAAGATAAAGGAAAAAGCGTTATGCAACTATTACTTTTAATTCATGCTTTCGGAAAATGAGAAAATTCATTAAAGGTATCGTATGTATACATGTAAATAACCTGTTTAGCAGAAGAAATATTTTTTCTCTGTTATTTGCATAGCTGCGAAGTTCCTTTCACAAAACAGGAAGCTATGTCCTCTGATAAAAAACTAATAAAATATTCTGTGCAGCTTCGTTTTGTAAGTATAGAAGTAATACCATGCATATGTTTTTATTTTGTTTACGACCTCCATCATAGTCTAAAAGAGACACTCTTCTTATTGACTCGTGATCTCTCTAGTATTTTTTTTCACAGGTTGTTGATTGACTGAGAAGTTTCGCAATTATGAATTATACTACATCGACCTAAGATAATAGAATATTTCTGATGTATGATAAGGAATCGTTATATCTTTTGTAAAAATAATAACAGACTCTCTCTCAACGTGACACAAATAACGCAGTGAATCATAGAAAGATCAGCCTGCCTTACGTGTATTTCTTTCTGCAACACCAAAGATTTGTTCTCTCTTTAACTTTTGGCTGCCTTACTTTGCGGCATTAATTTGTCACGGCTAATGTAAGCTGCAGAATATCCGAATGGCTGATGGATTAAGGTGGCATTCTGCAGCTTACATTAGCGGTGGTCTAACTGAATATACCGAGTCCAGTGTTTTACAACCTAAAGCTGCCCCATTATGTGTTTTGCCAAACTTATAATGGGATTGCTAAAAATGCCTTCTTAGTATTCACAGGCTGAAAACATTTTAAAAAACGCGTATCATACGTGGTGATGCTATATCTATGTTGTAGTTTACAGATTGTGGTAATGTGCGAGGAAATTGGTTGGTATTTAACATCTGGAAAATATTTTCCTAAAAATAAGATGTACAACTGTACAGCATGAATTGAATTTCTGTTTGAAAATATATTTTTTTCCATCATTTTCCTTCGTGAATTTTGTGTCTATTATTTGGCAGGCAGCTGGACAAATTTGTCAATTTTATGGCATACTTTATCTGATATACTGTAACTGTAAACTAGACGATCTTATGAAGAATATGATGCATCTTCAAAGTTATCTATCCCTAATTACTGCAGAAAGTGCAATCGTTAGATAATAACATTATATTATTTCTGTATTTAACTTTAACATAAATCATGTAATAGCGAAATGTGTTAATCATTCCGTTTAATTTATACACGAAGTTTCGGCTTAATTTATACACGAAGTACAGACAGGAACACTGTGTACAGTATGTAGTCATAACATTAATTATTTTGCAAATTATGAGCTATGTGGCAGAAAATACGTAGAATTTCACGTCTCTTTTCCATTAAGTAGTAACTTTACAAAGCATCGAGCGTTATATTTGCATGGCGTGCGATTTGAACGTGGCTGAATTCCTTTGCCTAAGACAGAGTTCGGCAACATATTTTTCGTAAAGAGCATTTTTAGAATTATCTTTACCGAAATAATACTTACGGAAGTCAGCAATTTAAGTAATACAGCAGCATGATTATGAAATATATATTTTTGAAAATTGAACTTAAAACGTGATTTTTTGTTAAAATGGATTTATTTTGATTTGCTTAAAGATGCTGTAATAAAATACACTGTAATTAAATTATTTATTAGACTATCAATGATACAATTGTCGTAATTATAATATATAATTAATAACATAAAAAATAAGTTATTTCAAACATTCTAACATATAAATTGACATGACTTTTGGTCAAACACTATGCTAGGATTTCAGATATTTTATAATATATTTAACTTGTATGAATAATAAAATTTAAATAGAATATATTATTAAAAATACAGTCGATACCCTATAACACTGTTGATTATTCCGTTTTATATGAATTCCATGTTGTATGAGTCACTTAGATTTTACAAATACGTGTGCCGGGCTGTGAACGGCTCACGTATTTGTAAAATCTAAGTGAATCGTACAACATGGAATTCATATAAAACGGAATAATCAACAGTGTAATAGGGGGGTCGACTGTAGTATATTGTTTCTAATTCGATTTTTGTTGCTGAATGTCTCGAGAAAATTTGTCAAAATTCATTAAATATGACGTTACATTCATTTTCAAAAAAGACGGCAGATTCAGACTGCACAGCTGATTTCTTACTTTATTTTTAATAAAATTTATATTTGAAAATGTCTGTTCGAAAGAATACGTCGATCCGAAAATCGGGAGAAGTCCAAATGCATATGTTTTTTAATTAACCCTAGAAAGTGAAATATTCAAATCGATACAATTGATTTGGAGTTGTCTCAATAATAATGATAAAGTTGCTTTTTTTCTTTCTAAACTCTTTAAATCATTGACAAAATTCCGATTTCATATTTACCACAACATTCGTGAAATATGTTAAATCTATTGAAATACGATCTTGTTGACATTTCTTCAACATAAGAAAGTATAGCAATGTGCCTTTGTCCATTTCTGCGGTAAACAAACATATCTTAATAATAAGCAAGTACTTCTGAAAGCAAAATAGCTGTATTTCCCTTCCCTTGCAGTTTCTTGTTTAGTGGGTTCAAGACTGAACAAACTCTGCAAATATATATATATATATATTTGTAGGGAATATAGCAGAATATAAACAACATATCTTTTTGTATAGAAAGGCAGGTAACGCAGAAAAATTTGCACTTACTTTCTCTTTTTGTAAAAGAGTTGAAACATATAATATATTATATATAGAAGAAATGAAAATCACGTCTTATTTTGTTAGTATTACGTTTATTCAGTTTGAACAAAAATGCATTACAATTCATAACCGTGTTGTATTTTAAGTAAGTGACTATATGATAAAGGTCATAAAAAGTATTCTAAAATACAATAAATACAATTGTAATTATATACAAAAAGTGAAATTTAATGTATATAGTATTTTACTGGCTAATATTTAGTACAAAATTTGTGTAGGTGTTCATCTAGACCAGGGGTGTCCAACCTTTTTGTTTCTCTGGGCCGCATTGGAAGAAGTCAAGGAGTTTTGGGCCACAAGCAGTAGCGTAGCGTAAAGGGGCGGCAGGGGCGGCCCGCTCCGAGCGGTACTTTTTAGGGGGGGGCGGCAAAATTTGACAATAAATAATAATAATATCTTGTAAGAATTTGAACCATTTTATTTCATATTTTCGTGCACCTACGACTCGGACCGATTGAAATGAGCATGGCAATAGTGTTACCATCCATCCGGATAGTCCGCGAATCGACTCGCCGTCCGAGGATATCGTGCGCAACCTGTTGACCTTTTTTTATTTTTGTTTTTTTGTTTTTTTTCTTTGCTTGTACGATTTATTCGTATATATATACACCTTCAATATCCAATAGAGCTAGGTCACTTGCGTTATTCTTATCCAAGTCTCTCTAGTCGCTAACTGTAACTGATTTAGAACCAGCATGCACTGCAAATTATTCTTCGCATTGCAAAATGACATACGCATGCGTCAGGAACTTCTGTTCGAACAAACTTCACCCGCCGTCCGGGTCGGCGATTTTAAAAAAGTGGCAACCCCTAGCACGGAATTTTTCATCACTTATTCTGTGAGGAAACTGAATTTTAGTCTTTTAAATTGAGATACCTAAATAAGGGGACGGCGAAATTTTCCTTCTCCCCGGGCGGCTGACATCCACGCTACGCCACTGGCCACAAGTACAGTACATATATACTTGTGGTCCAATATACAAGTATATTTAAGGATTAACATGTCTAGATTATAATAATAAGTATTAAAACTTTATCAAGAAAAAGGATATTTTAAAAATTACTTCTACAGACACTTTCAATTTTTACTTAGAAATAGATAAATTCATTTATTATAAAAGAGACAAACGGAAATTTATTTGAAAGACACAGACGTTTGTTATATTTGGGTCTCTAATTAATAAAAAGCAACGAAACACCATTTTAAAGTGCATTTTTATTCAACTAATATAAATAATAGGTAGCCCAAAAAGTAGCCAAAGCGCCAAATGATATTTTTTGCATCGAACAAAAAAAGTAGCCACATTTGGCGCAATGTAGCCAAATCTTGCAACGTTGGAAAAAATAGTAAATAATACTGGAGTTGTGAATCAAAGGATTATAGACCCAAGTGCAGGGAAAGGAGAGAAAGGACAAAAGATAAAAAAGTGAGAAAGGTTGGAAAATTAAGGGTCAACAGAAGATCTATTTAACCTTTCTCACTACTACATCTTTTGTTTTTTCTCATCTTTCCCTCCTTTTCCCAAATTTGGGTCTATAATCCTTTGAGTCACAACTCCAGCTTTATTTAGTAATTCTTCCTCATTCACACATTTCCAAGTATTTGAAAATATTTCCTTTCCACTCAAGAATAAAATACGAATATAGGTTTACCGCTTTGTGAAACTTCTTTTTTGAGTTTATGCCGTTGAAATAGATAAATAATAAAAAAATGAAAACATTTTGTCGGTTTTGTTTACACGTTTATTGGGCTGCATTGGAACTTGCCTTGGGCCGCATGCGGCCCGCGGGCCGCGGGTTGGACACCCCTGATCTAGACTATATAGATTATACTGTAAATATATTATTAAATAATGTATATGCAGATAACATTTTATTCACAATTACTATGTATTAAAAACTGTAACGTAACATAAATTATATTAGATTTTTCAATACGTCCTATAAAATTAGTTATAAAGTTATTTTGGAGAAGTGAATGCGAATAATTTCAAACCTCAGAGCTAATTTTCGAAATGTTTACTAAAATTAAATTTCTGTAGCTTATTTAGAGGAGACTTCTACCAAATTAAAGAAAACAAAACAAAAATACTCTGTTTACACAGAGCAATATGAGTCAATGAACTTTAAAAATTGTAGATAAAACGATTAAGTTTAATCACTTCTCTATTATTAATTAATTGTTAATTCGTAAGTAAATGGTCATCAATTGTTATTTGAGAAATTTGCCGTAGAAACCGTATGATTACAAAGTGTAACAGTGCAAGATGTTTTAAGACATCGTAACTAATCGTAATGAAGACACAACACTGAACACTATGTCACTATGTGTTCATGACGTTGAAGCACAGAAGAATATATATTGTTTGAAATACCTAAAAATTTATATTGTATAAAGTCTAACAAGGTCTAAAAAAATTCAAATAAAATATCTTAAATATTAATTTGAAAAGCTCCTCTCTGATTTTTTTTTACTTTGATTTTAAAATTGCAAGATAATTTTCATTTGTTATAGGAAAAAAATAAAAAACAGATAAAAATCAAAGCTTTAAAATCTCAAAATAAATTATCTCGAAACCGATAATAAACGAAACTTAATTAAAATTCAGTAAGATTACAAAATCAAATAATCAAGCCGTTTATGACGAAAGATTCAGAAAAAAGACGTAAACTGTCCAGATGTCTGCCGTGTTTGTCATCACTCTTGCACATCTGTCCATAACGGTCACAGAATTTCTGGCCAGAAATGGTACTAATGTGCTTCCACATCTCTCCAATTCATCCGACGATGCAACGTGCCAGTTTTACATGTTTCTACTGATCAAACAACATCTGCAGGGTCATTTTCAATAATCAAGTGAAAAAAACAGCATCGCCGGAAACAGTAAAAGGTGGTTGCAAACCATTGCTTACATCAATGCTTCTAAAAGTTGTATCTGCGATGAGAAAACTGTATTGTCGTACCACACGAAGATTAGATTGATGCTGATTGTGAATTGGGGTTTTAAACTATTTAAAGTAAGAGAGTACACGTTCAGACTGCGAACGTTTAGATCCTACCATGTCTATCAATGCACTATAGTAGAGCCTCGATTATCCGACCCCCGATTAACCGACACCTCGGTTAACCGACCGTCCTAGTCGGCAAATTTCAAATGTCTGCTAGTGATGTGGCGCTACAATATTTGGCTATGTCTTGGCTACTTTAATATTATTTTTGCGTGTTTTAGCTGGTAACACTCATTCGACCATGAAAAAAGTCAGTATTTAAACGAGGCTTAATTTTCTAATTTTTAACGATACAATAGCGACTATTATTATTTTAAAAAATTTTTGTTAGGCTTAACATCGATGAAAATTCAACGCGAAGTATATTAATAGCGATATACTAATATACTAATTACATGGGATATACTACACTAATAATGGATTTTTTCATACTTTTCGGTTATCCGACTTTTCAATTATCCGACCAACCTCAGTCCCCAATTCAGTCGGATTATTTAGGCTCTACTGTAGTTAAAGTCGTATTAATTAATTAAATTAGTTGAAACAGAAATAAAAGACAAATAAATTCCTGCGATAATATTTCAATAATTAGTATATCGAATTTAGTATTTTATAAAAAGCAGCAGTGTTGAATTTCAAATTGAAAATTGCTTTAACATACCGTCGCACGCATCCTTTCCCTTTTTAATGCTTATTAAACTAGAAAAATAAGACTGCATCGATTGCATAATCTGAAAAAATAACCCATAACTCATTAATTTCATTTCATTAACAGGTTTCAAATTAAACATGTACAGTATTTATAGGATATACAAAAAAAACTTTATTCTATAAAAATAAGTACTGGACTTCTTACCTTGGGTATACTTTTACGTGTTATTGTAAATATTCCACCTACAGTGATACCCGGAGGACATTTTCCTAGTCTTTTTCTGTAGGAAATTATCTGTAATTGATATAAAAAACACAAATGCAGTTATTATATTAAATATAACCTATATGAGAAAACGTGATGACAGAAACGTTTTCGTATTATTATAAAATAGAATAATTGATAATTACCATTAATTGATCATTGATATTTTTCTGACGAAAAAAAAGTAATTCAAGTTGTGAACGAAATCGATGCATCTAAAAATAAAAATAATTTTCTCTTTAATTCATAGATCATGAAATAATTAAGAAAATTTCGCGAAATTTTAATAAATATAATATTTTTCCTGAATTGAGTTAAATATTTTTATTAATCATCTTTTTAAGAATCAATCTTTATGTTGAACCAAGCTTTACAGGTATAACACGTAAATGATGTTCTGTAGTATTAAACACTGTTTTTTGTGTTTAAAAGTAAAGTTTTAGTTGTTTTAAATTTACTCGAAATGATTTAATACATCCAAACATTCATTATACAGCACATTATCTTCAGTTGTTATATTGACAATAACTCGGCATTAAATTATCTCAAACAATAATTTTTTTATAGATGAGAGTCAAGCAAACTTCTTACACTGCGGAAAGCGGATCAGGAGTAAATTTTTACTAACGATATTACGGATAAAATCCAGCTGAAAAGTATAATATTACGAATGTGTTCCACGTAGCTTATGTAAGCGGTAGACAATCTTATGTAGCGTTTATCTATGTGCAATACATTATCATTTTCAATTCAGGACGAAGTTACTTAATAAAACATTGAAATATTTCTGGAAACGTATCCTCGTCGTTGATATATGTATATCTGTACTTAATTCTTGTTACAGACAACATATTTTTATTGCAGCTAAGAGATAAACTGCATGAAGTTGAATTTTTCGAAATTAACATTAAGTAATAAAAGGAAATTTATACGTAATATTAAGATATTATGTTCAGATAAGTACACAGAGATAAAACCGACTGATCTGTTATACGAAAACAGAAACTATTATAATTTAACATTTTCCAGTACGTATAATTTATATGAGGAAGAGATGGCAAAGTGCCCAAAGTGGTCGCCAACCACTGTAATTCACCCGGATCAAGAAAAACTTTAGAAAGTTTTTCAAATGTGGCCTGTCGAGATATATCTAGAAGTTATAGCGCTCCATCACCATTCAATAAGTCCATTGTGAGTGTGACATAACACTTAAAAAGCTTGCTAAAAGGTCTCTATTATTACCACGAAACAAAAAAATTTTTTTAATGTTTAATATATTGTAAGAATACTTTAATAATAACAGAATATAGACATTCTAACTCTTTATTGGTTGGACGAAAAACAGTGTTCTGTATGCTTGAAAGAATGTGGGAAAATTCTTTGAGAATAAATTCTCAATACAGTAGATCCCCCTATAAGACGGTAGATACGTTCCGTTCTTTATGAATCAATTTTGTAGGAATCATAGTTTACGGACTACGGCTGTTTGAAAGGTTTTCTTTCATAAAATTAATCGATTCTAGACTAATTCGACTCAACATTTCCAAAATACGTATATTTTTTTGAAAATAATCCGTATAAACTACGTTATAAACAAAAAATTGTAGGATTGCTTACCGAGTGTGTACCGTTCGACTACGCCCGTTGCTAAAGCTTGGTTTCGTCGCGGAACAGCTCATCAAACCGCGGCCGCGATTTCTGATATTATTTTTCTGCGAAAACTTCGTTGACCTTTGGAGACATCCTTAATATAAATAATTTTTATGGCCGTTAAATAAGAAATGTTTCTTTCACAAGAAATGTATAAAATTACAGTACTGGACAGACGATAGGTCGCCTAACTCGCCGTAGCGTGACGCTAGACGGCGAAAAATATATATTTAATTATAATAAAGTTACAATAAATTAAGTTAATATATAATTATATACAGTGGTACCTCAGGATACGAAATTAATCCGTTCCGAAACTGAGATCGTATCATGAAAATGTCGTAAGGTGGATCATCTTTTCCCATACGATTACATGTAAAACCAAATAATTCGTTTCAACGCGAAAAACATACTCGAATTAAAGCCAAGTAATACATTAAAAAATAACTGTAGTAAGAAAAACAAATGAAAAATGCGAACTAATGTAACGTCGTATGGTGAGTTTTTGTTCGTATCGTGGAGCAAAAATATGTTCGAATTTCATGTCGTATTCTGAAAATTTCGTATGCTGGGGCGTTCGTAACCTGAGGTACCACTGTATACAGTACCTAATTTATATATAATTAATATATAATTATATGTACAGTACCTAATTTATATATAATTATATGAACAGATGATACTAAACTCAATTTATCTGCCTAAACGTCCGTAGCGTGGCGCTACGGACGGCGGGACAGTAGTTCGGCTGCCCGATGACGTTTTACGTATTATAGGAGTTATTTTTACCGTTGTTTACGGATACTGCCACAATTTTTATAGGAATCATAACTATAGGAAACGGTTTTATAGGGGGATCTACTGTAATATAATTTATCAAGTATAATTATTATCAAAAATACAAAAAAAATGTTAAAAAATTAGAATATCCATTAAGATATCTAAGGAAAATATTAATAAACATTAAAATTTCAGAAGTATGTCATAAAGAATAGAATCTTACGGTTTTTGGTATCTGTGTTGTCAAGAGAACCGAAAAAGCAAAAACAATGTTAGTAGCAATTCCAACATATATGAATCCATATTTCACGATCTTCAATCCTTCTCCGTATATGCCAATATAGAAGGACATTGTTGTGATTGACAATTGAAATAAGTAGTAAACTGCCAACATTGGGTTAATCATTTCATTCATGTTCAGAAGAATGTCACAGTATTGGGCATGCTTGTGAATTACAAAGCGAAAATCTAATGGTTTGCCGTTCTCCATGGCATTTTCCAACTTTTCACACAAAGAGAACATGTTTCCATGTAGTGTGATGCCTACAACTAAGATATACAGAAGTGATATAATTAAAAATCCAAGTCCATAAATTATTTCCCACTGCGTTAAAATTAAATGAAATACAAGTTTATGCACATTCTCTTCATTTACAATAGATCCAAACATTATCGCGGTAACAGTTAACACAATGACGTAGGAGCATATCAGAATCAAAATGGCAAATTTACTTAATTTATAATGAATGACTGCGGACTTTTCTGTAAAATTATCCAAGTATATTTTGCACATCTTTACAATTAGATTAGAATAGATTCTGGCATTTTCATTCAGAATTATTTGAAATTCTAAATAAAAGAATAGAGTAAAAGATAAGATTAAAATACAATAAATAGTAAAATCATCACCAAAAAGACGATCGATTCCCCCCGTAAACTGATGTCTTTGTTCCCCTTGTAACAAGATAAACAAAAGAATATTTACGTTACAATATGTGAATAAAATTTTTATAAAATGCTGATATACCTTATACATGAAGTTAGTGTTTTCGTCTTTTAAAGGTAGAAACACTCCAAAAATGGTGAGAATATTTCTATTATCTGTAACTCTACATAAGAAACAGTAACAATCTCGTAAGAAATTATCAGGATTACGATTCATTGTTTTACTTCTTTTATCTTTTAAAATCAGTAATTATAATATAAATCGTATGAAACGATAGCAAGGAGAAAACTGGAAGGAATGAAATTAATGTATCTGCAGTCTGTAAGATCAGTCGCAATTTGATTAAGCTGCATTGTGTTTTAATCGATGTATAATTAATGATTTAAGCAAACAATTTTCAATTTTTGCTTAATTATGGATGTTTGCTCATTATTCTGGAATTTAATATCTTTGAAAAGGAATCTGATAGAAGACATTTTTAAAAGTTGATGTATGGTTTATAAAGTATAATGTAGATACTTAAATATTTGACTAGATTTTAATTTTTCATTAGAAGGTTTATATGAATAATGCTAATAACGAGAAAGATTACTTTTCCAATGCTACACGTATAGCGTGAATAGGAAATAGAAAGTTCCACATAACAAGTAAGCGAATTTTAAATAGTACTGTACATAAAGTGAAACTGAGTACTATTTCATATAGCAACGATTTCCGTAACTATCCCGGCTGTTATGAGATTTTACTTAAAAATAACTTTTATATTATCAATCATAATAAGTTTAATTGTGTGTTGCGCTATCTGTTACGAAATGTTGTTATAAAAATATTTTCCGTTATTAATTATTATAAAAGGGCAAAAACGTTTCATTTTGAGGGTAAAGAAGAATTTTATCACAATTTGTAAATGATGATAACGTGTAAAATCTTCATTAAGTTCGACCTGTCGCGAGATATTACACGTAAGTTTCCTCTATCTCACTACCTTTTCTACCTTAAACGACCAAAATTTTATCGTAACAATGCCGCTTTATATATAAGATAATATACTAAGTTTCGTTTCTTATTCAATAATTCACCCTGAGATATTAAACACTAGCACACACTCACTTACATAAACAAACACATACATACATATGTATGGAATTTTGCGTTTTTCATGCATTCTTGAAACGAGGAGATTAATTAAAAATTTAAATTTCTTAGAAATTTGTTTAATGTTTCGAGAATATAATGTGTGTTCGATAAAGTAAAAGTAAATCCGGAGAAATTGGGCGATAGAATGGCCCGCATTGTCTCTCACTTAATTAGTTAGACTTTCTGTAGAGTAATATGAAAAATGAAAATTGAAAAAGTGATTAAAAAAAAACAATATCTTATAACAGACGAAGACATTTGTAACGTCAGATATGGAAAATGAAGCATGTCTAGCATAACACTATTAATACAAGAAAGCAATACTTTGATATATATGGCAATCAGTGTTTCTTTCATTGGCGGAATACCTACTCATATATCGTCATATAAAATATAATTTGTAGAGTTACATAGAGGGTTATTGTTTATGTATATAATTATACACAGATTGGTCAAACGATTCCATTTTTCACTTCCTTAGAGAAAAAAAAGTATCTCCCAGAAAGTGTTTACTGAAACACTAGAGGCACCTGACAGAAGAGTAGGTAAGAATATAACAGAAGAACAGTGCCTTTTATTCAGCATTGTCGGGACTTCTTCAATTAGGAAATGAATATTCAAAAAAGAATTGTGAAATGAAACTGTTTGTCAATAATACATCCAATTAAGTATGAAGTTTTACCTAAATAATATTTTGTTCTATTTGAAATATTGTTATATAATTGTTTTAAATATAAGATTTCCACAGATAACAAATTAACTATTGAATATTATATTGTGATTTTTAGTTTTTAATGATTCCAAAAAAAAACAGGCGACAATCACGAAGAAATATTTTGTATAGCAATAAATACTAACTTTTCAATGTGCTGTATTTTCGTTTTAGACTTGTAAATTTTAAACAGTTTTATACCATATTATAGGCCATTTATAGCAATATTATTGCATATATGAATTATCAGTTGACATTCGTAAAATGTATTAGACTTACACCTTAAACCCTCACTCACAAGGCTGCCAGTAAACAGAAAGAGATATGATAAGGCAGTTTTTCCAGTAGCACGTTCCATCGCAAACAGAATCCTATTTATATGTTAGAATTATGAAAAGCCCGAAAACCACAACGTGAAATATCCAATTACATTCGGATACTTGTTGACGTTTATTATTGTAAAGTAAGATTCGAGAGTACACGATTAATAGGATATGTACCAGTAATTTGTCTGGTAATGTAAACAAAAGTACATATTTTTTCATTCCGTGTGCAAATTTAGATCAGAAGAATAAACGAATGGATTGTTTTCGTCTATTTAAAGCATTTTCGAGAGATTTATTTTCACTGCAAACGCTTCACTGTAAATGCATCTAATGATCAGCTGAAATTAATATCTATCGATGAATGTAATTTCGATCTTCGTCTTAGATGAAACAATGGTTACAGTAGAAAAGGACATAGAAGTTGGCAAACAGTTTCAACCATAAGAGGAAAAACGGAACGTCACTTTAATTGCTGGTATAAATTTATTTTCAATTTTTCACTACAAATTAATCCACGGACTAGCAAGATTTTAGTCTTTTAATCAGTTCATTGCCAAAGTACTGAAATATCTACCAAACTGGCAAATCGCGGGCCGTATACTGCCCGTTATAGCTTCATATTTGGCCCGCGGCCTTGATGATTTCTTTTCAACAAATCTATCATCTTGTGGGGATTAAGTTACCTCTACAGAGATTGAAGCTTTTACAGATGGATCCAAATCAACGGACGGCACAGCAAGTGCCTTTGTGATCTTTCAGGCCGGTGAGGAGGTTTACAATGATTCCTTTGCTGTACACCCGGAATGCTTTGTCTTCCAAGCTGAGATCTTCACTGTATTGATGGCAATCAACTGGTGCAACTTTAACGTTGTGAACAAACTGATAAACATCTTCACAGACAGTGCTGCGACTGTTGCTGCTTTGGGGAATAAGGATAATACTCACCCTGTTGCGAAAGACATTTTCGCTGCAGCTTCTACGTCTTTTAACAAGTATGCCATCAATTGGATCAAAGGACACAGCGGCATTCCAGGTAATGAACGGGCTGACTTTCTGGCGCGAAACGCCTAATCCTGATACTCTTCCTGCCTACAATCTCATTCCTAAGTCAAGACTTAAATACCTTATCTGGGACCTGACAAATGAATTGGGACGAGATCCCACAACAACACATAACAAGACGTTTTATCCCAAAGGTGAAGGAACGCGTTCACAGCAAATGGATTCAGCCCACACATGATTTAGCCCAATTCTTGACAGAACACGGGCGTTTTCGTGTTTACTTAAAAAGGTTTCACCACTCTAATTCTGACTACTGTCAGCTGTGTGGGATGCGGGACGGTGTCATGCACTATTTATACAACTGTCTTATGCTGGATGACATCAGGTATCAGTGCATGAAGCATGCCAATATGAACAATATAGAGTGGCCAGTAAAGCCTGATTTTTTCTTATCAAGCAACAGCAACTTTAACTTGATAAAGGAATTTGTTTCACTCTACTCTCTTAGATGTGGGATCCGTTGACCTGATCTCTTGTGATCTGATTCACTCTAGCCTTGATGCCAATGTATATACACACCTTGCTCTGCTATAACAGCATGTAGACTTTGATGTACAGCAATGTTACTTTAGTTATAGTGTACTTTTATTTTTATTCTTTTATTTTTTTAATCTTTTATAATATTTAATTTTTATTCTTATTTTCATTTATTTTATTTATTTATTTTATTTTACTTTCCCTTTTCTCTGCCATTATATTATTGTATCCCTTCTATGACTAACAGCATGTATCTACTATGTATTTTTTTGTATTTTTGCCCGGCTGTGCTCAGCGGTGCCAGACAATAAAGATTATTTTGACTGACTGACTGTGGGGATTAAAACAGAAATTCAAACGTCTGTCTGTTTACGTAAGTCGTGAACACCTAGAACAAAAGAACTTCGTTAAAACCTTTTCTTTTAATTGCAGTAAGTTTACCGAAATCCGGTCTGATATACATGTATTTAACTGTCCCTTTGCTGCGTTTGAATTTTAAAAATACATTTAGTAAGGTACATCAGAAAAATGTTTAATTAATTACAATTGAAAAACACTAACAGCCTTATTTAATGCTTGCGTTGATATTTAGTATGTAAATGTGTTGAAATGTGAATTGTAATGATGATATCTAATTGTAAATGGTTAGAAAGCGTTTCAAAAGTGCATGAAATCTAAGCAAACACGCTATATTTACGAAAAGCGACCATGTGTCGCGTTTCCGACGTGGGAATGCCTAACGGAAGTAATTTCTGTGAAACGGGCCTTTCAGTGTTACAACCGTAAAGAAAATACTGTACTGCAATGTTCACGCTTGCACCCCACTGGAGAACCGCTATCAACTGCCAGTGTTATCCACTCGTGCACACACGACTTACAGAATGGTCTATCACAGGATTGGAAACAAGATCTCGCATCTGTGTGATGGGCACTAAAGTCATCCTTAGGAGTGGATTCTTTTACAATTCTTCTCAGAGTGAAATTATCTGTTTATTTCTCTTTCGTTATCAAAAAGTTTTTGTAAATAGAAGGAAATAAAATCCTTGGACAAAACGATGTTACATTCAGAGCATTAAACGTATAAAAGTAAATATTTAAAAGCAATACTTAATTGACATTTCGTCTCAAACTAGTAGAACTCCAGTTTCACACCCAAGCATGAAGAAACTGTTAAATATTAACTTATTTAAAGTAAAATAAATAAGAAAATTAACTTTCAATTCTTCTTGATTAAAGATATGAATACACGAGAAAATGCTTAACAGTTTTATTGATGTTAAGTTTAAAAGTTCTTAACAATTTTAAACAGAATCAATATTATTACTGAAATGTACGCGTAACTCGTACAACTATTTACTCCCGAAACTCTAAAGTTTTTATTAAAAACAATGATACCAAATGTAACTTAGATATTATTTTAATTGTTTCTCTTTTCTCTGTTTCTGTTGTTTCACTTTCACTCGTGGATCATTGCAGATGTAATTATAAAATACATAAAAGAATAAAATAAAAGTAAGTCCAACATACCACTTGTGATTTGCAAATTATAATCTGAAAAAAGGGCTGATTTCTCCCTTATCTTATTTCTACCTTACAAACAATGGAAGGAAAGTATTCCACTGGCCGTACTGAAAGATAAAGCCATTGGAGAAAAAAAGAGTAAGAGTATAAGGGCGAATGAAACATCAAGAGAATGGAAAAGAAGATTGCAGGAAAGAAGTAAAAGTAAGATTTGGGAGCGCCTGTCAATATGCCATTTATTGAGATTCCAAAAGTTCGATGAGAACAATTACGTGATATACATTAGTATGTGTAAAACTAATTTTAGTTACATTGCAAGCACTATATTGTAGAATTAAAACGAATCGAAGCACATACCAGAGACAGATGCACTTGAAAAATGAGATGAGTAGTTATACAAAGCGGTGGTCGTAAGGTTATACCTACTAGGAAAAACTTTCCATTCGGATCCGCGAATAGAAAGTTATCTTTCCTAGTCTTTCCTAGTATCTTTCCATTCGGATTCGTATTTACATACGAAACCGAATGTAGCTAAATACAAACATTACATTGCTATGTACTATACCTTNAAAATTTTCTTTTTCATATTATTTGTCACCTAAAGCGTTGCATTAAAAAAGCTCATAGCGAAGGGAAGAAATTATGTCATGTCAATTCTCAAATTGCCCCCCTCCAACCATCAAATTGCCCCCCTGTGGGGCGTACGCCCCACTTTGGGAAACACTGTACTGTACCTTTCCACATCTGTGATACCGAAACATCTGGGATACCGAGGTACGACGAAATACAAATGGCAGGAGCGGCCGAGAGGTAGAAGAAATCGCGAATACAGTATGTATTGTACAGTACATACTGTAGGTGCTCAATCGCGATGGGTTAAAATTGCTATAATGTTTATGCAAAGGTATTTTACTGTTAAGACACGTAAGCATTAGATTACAGTTATGGATACATTAGAGGATTCATTCATTCATTCATTCAATCATTTTTATTTACTATGTACTGTCAAGTACATTCCTGGCCCCGCATGGAGCATTACCAGGAGATAAACAACAGAAATACGTTACAATATATATTCGTAGAGAAAATTAAATAACATTAAGTTGTAGTAATGGTAAATAAAAAAATAAAACAAACAAAAACAAAACAAAAAAAATAAAATAAAAATAAATTGATAAGATTGTTGAGGGACATTGATAGGACGATCACAATTTAACTATTAACATTCCTCAAAAACTCGGCCTAATGTGGAC
>NW_019384388.1:322306-331465 GCF_000671375.1 Centruroides sculpturatus | reverse complement strand
ATGTAATATATTATTATATATATAAAATGCAGAAAACATTTTATTTACTATTACTACGTATTAAAAACTGTAACATAACAAAAGTGATATTACATTTTTTAACACGTCCTGTAAAATTGGTTATAATGATATTTTGGAGGAGTGAATGTAAATAATTTCAAACTTCAGAGCTAATTTTCGAAACGTTTAGTAAAATTAAATTTCTGTAGCTTATTTAAAGGAGACTTCTACCAAATCAAATAAAACGAAACAAAAATACTCTGTTTAAACAGAGAAATATGAGTCAATGAACATTAAAAATTGCAAATAAAATGACTAATTTTAATTATCTCCCTATTATCAATTGTTAATTCGTGGTTAAATGGTCATCATTTGTTATTTGAGAAATCGGCCTTAAAAACCGTATGCTTACAAAGTGTAACAGTGCAAACTGTTTTAAGACATCGGAACCAATCGTAATGAAGACGCAACAGTGAACACAACGTCTTCATGACGTTGAAGCACAGAAGAATCTATACTGTTTGAAATACCTAAAAATTTATACTGTATAAATTCTAACAAGGACTAAAAAAATTCAAATAAAATATCTTGAACAGTAATTTGAAAAGCTCCTCTGTGATTTTTTTACATAGATTTTGAAATTTCAAGATAATTTTCATTTATTACAGAAAAAGCAAATAAAAATCAAAGGTTTAAAATCTCAAAATAAATTCTATTAAAACCGATAATAACCGAAACTTAATTAGAATTAAGTAAGATGACAAAATTAACATTTTAATCCGTTTATGATGAGACATTAAAAAAAAAAAGACGTAAACTGTCCAGATGTGCGAAGAAGTGGAAAAAGATCCCCTATTTATGCCATTACGCCTGCACATCTGTCCCTAACAGTCATAAAGTTTCTTACCAGAAATGGAACTAATGTCTTCCACATCTAGCCGATTCATCCGACGATACAACGTGCCAGTTTTACTTGTTTCTACTGATCAATAAACATTTGCAGGGTCATTTTCAATCATCGAGTGAAAAAAACAGCATCGCCGGAAACAGTAAAAGGTGGTTGCAAACAATTGCTTACATCAATGCTTCTAAAAGTCGTATCTGCGATGGGAAATCTGTACGTCGTATTACACGAACAATAGATTGATGCTGATTGTGAATTGGCGTTTTAAACTATTTAAAGTAAGAAAGTACACGTTCAGACTGCGAAAGTTTAGATCCTATCATGTCTATCAATGCACTAGTAAAAGTCGTGTTAATTAATTAAATTAGTTGAAACAGAAATAAAAGACAAATAAATTCCTGCGATAATATTTCAATAGTTAGTACATGGAATTTATTATTTTAGGAAATGCAGCAAAGTGTTGAATTTCACATAGAAAATTGCTTTAATATACCGTCGCACGCATCCTTGCCCCTTTTAATGCTTATTAAACTAGAAAAATAAGACTGCATCGATTGCATAATCTGAAAAAATAACCCAAAAGTCATCAATTTCATTTCATGAACAGATTTCAAATTAAACTTGTACAATATTTATATGATATACAAAAAAGAACTTTATTATATAAAAATGAGTACTGGACTTCTTACCTTGGGTATACTTTTACGAGTTATTGTAAATATTCCACCTACAGTGATACCCGGAGGACATTTTCCTAGTCTTTTTCTGTAGGAAATTATCTGTAATTGATATAAAAACACTCGTCTAGTTATTATATTATATTAAGTATAACCTATATGACAAAACGTGATGAAAAAAACGTTTTCATATTATTATAAAATAGAATAATTGATAATCACCATTAATTGATCATTGACATTTTTCTGACGAAAAAAAAGTAATTCAAGTTGTGAACGAAATCGATGCATCTAAGAATAAAAATAATTTTCTCTTTAATTCATAGATTCATGAAATAATTTTAAAAATTTCGTGAAATTTTAATAAATATAATATTTTTCCTGAATTGAGATAAATATTTTTATTAATCATCTTTTTAGGAATGAATCTTTATGTTGAATCAAGCTTTACAGGTATAACACGTAAATGATGTTCTGTAGTATTAAACCCTGTTTTTCGTGTTTAAAAATAAAGTTTTAGTTGTTTTAAATTTACTCGAAATGATTTAATACATCCAAACATTCATTATACAGCACAACATCTTTAGTTGTTATATTGACAATAACTCGAAATTAAATTATCTCAAACAATAATATTTTATAGGAGAGAGCCAAGCAAACCTGTAACACTGCAGAAGGCGCATCAGGAGTCAATTTTTACTGACGATATTGCATAAAATCCAGCTGAAAATATAATATTTGGAATGTTTTTTATATAGCTTACTTAAGCGGTAGACAATCTGATGTAGCGTTTGCTATATACAGTGCAGTATTACATTTATTTCAGGACGAAGTTACTTAATAAAATATTTCTGGAAACGTATCTTCGTCATAGACATAAGCATACCTGAAGTTCATTTTTATTACAGACAACACATTTTTATTTCAGCTAAAAAATAAACTGCATGAAGTTGAATTTCGAAATTAACATTAGGTAATAAAAGGAAATTTATACATAATATTAAGATATTATATTCAGATAAGTATACAGAGATAGAACCGACTGATCTGTTATACAAAAACAGAAACTATTATAATTTAACATTTTCCAGTATAATTTATATGAGGAAGAGGTGGCCAAAGTGATAGCCAACCGCTGTGGTTAACCCGAATGAAAAAACAACGTCAGAAAGTTTTGCAAATGTGGCCTAACCAGATATATTTAGAAGTTATAGCGCTGTATCAACATTCAATAAGTCCATTGTGTGTGTGACTTAACACTTAAAAACCTTGCTAAAAGGGCCCTGTTAGTATTACAGAACAAAAAAGTTTTAAAAATAGTGTAATTTATTTCAATGAAATATATCGTAGAAATACTTTAATAATAACAGAATTTAGATATTTTAACTCTTCATTGGTTAGACGATAAACACTGCGTGCTTGAAAGAATGTGGCAAAATTCTTTGCGAATAAATTCTCAATAACATAATTCATTAAGTTTAATTATTATGAAAAATACAAAAAAAGTTAAAAAACTAGAAAATCCATTTAAATATCTAAGGAAAATATTAATAATCATTAGAATTTCAGAAGTATGTCATAAAAAATAGAAACTTACGGTTTTTGGTATCTGTGTTGTCAAGAAAACCGAAAAAGAAAAAACAATGTTAGTAGCAATTCCAACATATATGAATCCATATTTCACGATCTTCAATCCTTCTCCGTATATGCCAATATAGAAGGACAGTGTTGTGATTGACAATTGAAATAGGTAGTAAACTGCCAACGTTGGGTTAATCATTTCATCTATGTTCAGAAGAATGTCACAATATTGGACATGTTTCTGAATTACAATGCGAAAATCTAATGGTTTGTCGTTCTCCATGGCATTTTCCAACTTTTCACACAAAGAGGACATGTTTCCATGTAGTGTGATGCCTATATCTAAGATAGACAAAAGTGATATAATTAAATATCCAAGTCCATAAATTATTTCCCACTGCGTTAAAGTTAAATGAAATACAAGTTTATACACATTCTCTTCATTTACAATAGATCCAAACATTATCGCGGTAACAGTAAATACAATGACGTAGGAGCATATAAGAATCAAAATGGCAAATTTTCTTAATTTGTAATGAATGAATGCGGAATTTTCTGTAAAATTATCCAAGTATATTTTGCACATCTCTACAATTAGACTAGAATAGATTCTGGCATTTTCATTCAGAATTATTTCAAATTCTAAATAAAAGAATAGAGTAAAAGATAAGATTAAAATACAATAAATAGTAAAATCGTCACCAAAAAGACGATCGATGCCCCCCGTAAACTGATGTATTTCTTCTCTTTGTAATAAGATAAACAAAAGAATATTGATATTACAATACACGAATAAAAATTTTATAAAACGCTGATATACCTTATACATGAAGTTAGTCTTTTCGTCGTTTAAAGGTAGAAACACTCCGAAAATGGTGAGAATATTTCTATTTTCTGTAATTCTACATAACAAACAGTAACAATCAAGAGAATGATTCACAGTGTTACGAATCATCGTTCGACGTTCTTTAATTTTAAAAATCAGTATTAAAATGTAAACTGTATGAAAAGAATTCAAGCAAAGAATTACAAGGACTGAAAATCAAGTATGAAATTCGATTAAACTGCATCGATTTTAATCGACGTCTAATTAAATAATTAAGGAAAGAATGTGCAGTGTTTGCTCAGGTAGTTTCTCATTAATCTGGAATTTAATACCAATTAAGTTTAATTTGACAGGAAAAAATCTGTGTGAAATTAATAGAGCTGTTTGGTGCAATGGGGTGTGTCTAAGTTCAATTTTTTAACTGTTTGATTTCATTTATTTTACCAATGCTATCTCTCTTTTCCAGATGAGAATACGCTCAAAATATAAAAGACAGACACTAAAATTTGTTTTTGCGCTAAACTTCTATAGGAAAATTTTAGAAAAAATTATAATTAATATAAGAAACTTCATTTGTTTCTACTTTCTTTATTATATATTACGGAATTACAATGGATTATTTGACAAAAGAAAGTTTTAATAAAACAGTGTTTTATTTTTAAAAATGTTTAAATACGCGTTTAAAAAATCTAACAAGGAGTAGTGTGACTTTCCCAGCTGTTATAAAATGTTTAGAGAAATGATTTATTTATTAATATAACTAGCTTATTGCACGCGGCTAGGACCGAATTTTAAAAATATTCTTCTTAGTAATTATTATATTAAATTTAAAAATTTTATGCGGTAAAACATTTTAAGAACATTATCAGAATGCCCATAAATTTGTCTACTGCAACTACTTTAAATATAAAAAAAATACTTATATATTTTATTTTTCTTCATAACAAACAGTAACAACTAAAAGAATAATTCACAGTGTTACGAATCATTTTGTGGTTTCTTTTAATTATACAAATCACTATGATTATGTAAATTGTATGACAAGAAAACAAAGAATAAAAATCAAGTATGAAATTCAATTAAGCTGCATCGCATTTTTATTTATGTGAAATTAACTAATTAATTAAGGAAAGAATGTGCAGTGTTTACTCGGGTAGTTTATGCAGATATCTTGTGACTCATTAATCCGGAATTTAATATTTATAAAGGAAAATCTGATAGAAGCAACTTCGGAAAATTTATATAATTTCTAAGATGGATCATTTAAAATATCACATATTTTATTTCTGTAATACAATGATTACCTGAATAATGGTAATAAGGCAAGAGATCAATACCAGAATGCAGTGATTTTTCTCCGCGATAGTAAAATACTACAGCCTATATCACACCCGAAAATTTAAAACAATACGTACTGTACAAGTCACAGGGAAAACTTGGAAATAAGTAAAAGTACAGGCATACCTCGACTTACGTCGTTTCGAGTTACGTCGTTCCCGATTATACGTCGCTTGTTAAAAAAGTATATGGAAAAATAAAAATCAAGTTTAAGTCATTTTATTCGACTTTACGTCTGTCCGCCACAAATATTGAAGTCGTAATATCACTAGATAAACGTTTAAAGCACATAAAATCATATTAAAATATATACAAGTATGTACTGTATTTACAGTACACGCATTCGTAAATTTAGATTACTTTTTTNTATTATATAAAAATGAGTACTGGACTTCTTACCTTGGGTATACTTTTACGAGTTATTGTAAATATTCCACCTACAGTGATACCCGGAGGACATTTTCCTAGTCTTTTTCTGTAGGAAATTATCTGTAATTGATATAAAAACACTCGTCTAGTTATTATATTATATTAAGTATAACCTATATGACAAAACGTGATGAAAAAAACGTTTTCATATTATTATAAAATAGAATAATTGATAATCACCATTAATTGATCATTGACATTTTTCTGACGAAAAAAAAGTAATTCAAGTTGTGAACGAAATCGATGCATCTAAGAATAAAAATAATTTTCTCTTTAATTCATAGATTCATGAAATAATTTTAAAAATTTCGTGAAATTTTAATAAATATAATATTTTTCCTGAATTGAGATAAATATTTTTATTAATCATCTTTTTAGGAATGAATCTTTATGTTGAATCAAGCTTTACAGGTATAACACGTAAATGATGTTCTGTAGTATTAAACCCTGTTTTTCGTGTTTAAAAATAAAGTTTTAGTTGTTTTAAATTTACTCGAAATGATTTAATACATCCAAACATTCATTATACAGCACAACATCTTTAGTTGTTATATTGACAATAACTCGAAATTAAATTATCTCAAACAATAATATTTTATAGGAGAGAGCCAAGCAAACCTGTAACACTGCAGAAGGCGCATCAGGAGTGTTTATACATTAAAAACAGAAAGACACTCGTCTAAGAAAACGAATGAAGATAGCAGCGGTAAGATCATTAGCCACAACAGTCTGCTGAAATAATGTGCACTGTTGGTCTTCTGCCAAAGTTGTGCTTAATATATAGTGAAAAGAAAAACCCTTTTTTTACACCTTAACGTTTATATATACTACACGTGTATATCTTATATGCAATGTGAAAAAGATATGAATCATATGAAACACATTGCATATTGATTCTACAGACGTAAACTTTATCTTAGATTAATTATTGTATTCCAGTCATTTGGGCTTAATAGAAGTGTCAGATTTCTGTTGCCAAGTCTACCAAAACTAGCTTAAGACTGAACAAACTCTGCAAACATATATGTTTTTGTAAGGACTATGTCAGTATATAAACAATATAACTTTAATTTTTAAGCGATGCGTGCATTTCTGTGACTTTTTGTATAAAAAGGCAGGTAACGAGCAGAAAAATTTGTACTTATTTTCTCTTATTGTAAAAGAGTTAAAACATATAATACATTATATACAGAAGAAATGAAAATCACCTCTTATTATGTTAGTATTACGTTTATTCAGTTTGAACAAAAATGCATTACAATTCATAACCGTGTTGTATTTTAAGTAAGTGAGAAAATGACAGAGATCATAAAAAGTATTCTAATATACAATAAATACAATTGAAATTATATAGAATTAGTGAAATTTAATGTACAGTAAAATCTGTCTATGGCGACCACCCACGGTTCCTTCAAAAAATGGTCTTTTAGAAAGGTAGTCGTCCAATACAGGTGCGTTAATGCGTTTATTGTTTTTTTTTTAATATTTTTTGCGCGAAAATTACTTGGATATTATTTTTCTAAAAATATCGTGGAAATAAGGTAGGTTGATACAGAAACTATTTATCGCACATGTACAGTACACAGTATATGAGCTTTAAAATAAATAGATAAATAAATAAATAAAAAATCTTATCAAACGATGAGATCAGCCGATTAATTGTATCCTGTACAATATTCTATACTTCCAAGGAAAATACTGTAGATCTACGGTAAAATAAATTTCGTTTTCCCACAGTTAAACTACACCGCTAATTGCTGTTGTGATAACTTTAAAACGATCTTCTAACGACAGTACTTTGCATTTTTTTCGTTTTTCGGACAATTTCGAACAAACTGAAATGAATTTCTGTGTGTAGCGTCCTTGTAATGCAAAAAATGATCCTTGATTCACGACCAAACAGCAATCGGTAAGGAAAACATTACGGTTTATTTAAAACAATTTGTTATTTAAAAGAAAAAATTGTTTTAAAAAAACTGTAATGTTTTTCTAACCGATTGCTGTTTGGTCGTCTAGCAAGGATCATTTTTTGGATTACAAGGACGCTACACACAGAATTTGAACATACAGCAACCATACCTTCTACATTATGAAATGAATTTCCTTTGTTGCTAGACTAATTTATTAACACCTGCACCTAATTTTAATTAGTCTAAACTCTCGTTCGAACCTGCCTCAGGCACTTCTCCAATCCTTAAAATTAGGATTGGAGAAGTGCCCGAGGCAGGTTCGAACGAGAGTTTAGACTAATACATTATATTAGGAGGGGGTAAAACGTTAGTGAACAATAGTTTAGACCAGATATATTCGAGGAAATGGTCGTTTATTACAGTTGTTGTATGTTGTTTCGGACCAAAAATCGATGTCCGCGGTCGCGTTACAAACGTGGTCGTTTAATACAGGTAACTTTAGGAAAATTCTATGGATAAACTATTCGGTGCCAAAAATTTTCGCCCGTTTCGACAGGTGCTCGTCGAATGCAGGTGGTTTCCTAAGCAGTTTTCACTATATTTCTTTTTTCAAAACGTTTTACTTCCTGTGAGAACTAAGAGGGACACACCTATTTACACCCCTCTTTTACACACCCATTGTGGATTCAGCCAGGTAGTGAGGGAAGGGCACGCCACAACCCGACTCTCACGATTACTTAGGTTTTTTGATTCGACTGTATTTTTTCCTGCAGGTTAAAAAGTTAAAATTTGAACTGATTAATTATAATAAATATCGCCAGCTTTGAGTTTAAATCTATTAATTATCGTCAATAATTAATAATTTTAAAAGAAATTGAATAATTCATATTCGATACTGAATAAGATAGAATTAAAACTACAATTTATGCACAGATTATATTTTAAACTAGCTGCAAGGACCCGCTTCGCTGGGTTTTTATTTGTGGGCAAAAAGTAACGATAGTGAAGATTAAGATAATTACATTATAGCCAATCTTACCCGTTTTTACAAAATTTAAGAATTAGATCTCCCGTTTCCAGACGTTTCCAGAGAATTTTTACATGAGCATAAAAATATGTTCGATTTCCCGCAAAAGCGCAAAAAACCGCCTGTAAATCTTGCATGCCGCTTTATATTAACACTTCCTGGTCCCGATTCTATTTCTGAACGTCGCCTGTTCACGTCCAGTCAAACGGACTATTTTCAACGTTTCTGGAACGTTTACGATCGTTCTATAATCGAACCAATATTCGAACAAATTCGAACAAAACATTCGAAATAGAAAGCCACTTTCAACCACTTTCAAGCCCATATCTCCCGCACCCGTATAGCTATCGAGACGCAACCCCCCCATAGTGCACGAATGGAGACTTGGGGCTACCACCACATACAAACAGCATTCATGTGCAATGTGTAGTTTTTGCGGAAAAGTGAAATATAGGGACACACACGTC
>NW_019384388.1:313586-321308 GCF_000671375.1 Centruroides sculpturatus | reverse complement strand
TGTACTATATTAAAAACTAAAATTTATTTGTTTGTAAGCTTAAAATAGATTTTTATTAACCATATATTATTAAAAATGCATTAATAAATAAAATACAGAACCGGGAATGGTAATTTACGGTTTAGCCTAGTGATAAGTAGATTAGGAGACAAGTAAATTCGACTTACGTCGTTTTTCGACTTAAGTCGTTCTCCTGGAACCAATTACCGACGTAAGGCGAGGTATACCTGTATACATATAAACATAAAATTACATAAAAGGAAATTACTAAAAACAGTTTAAAAAATAAAAACTCAAATATCGATCATTACACGTCTAAATATACATGTAATAACAGTAATTACTTTTCCACCTTTTATATATAACAGAGGGAAGATACATCGATAAATCAATAAGACTTTTACATTTGTGGACTGAGAGGATCTCGAAAGATAGAGAAATGCATAAACAATTCTCGTTTTTTCTGTATATATGTAGCAAAATCATGCCACACACGCGTGTGGCATGATTTTGTTTACTTTCTTTGAAGCTTAATGACTCGTGTGATTTTTGTCATAATTTGCGGAACGCTTTCAGGGAGGATTGTTTATTAGGGTGATTGATATTAATTAATAAATGTTTGACACGAAAGATCGAAGGGGTGGGGAGATAAAGAAGGTCGTCTGTGTGTCTGAAGGATCGGCACCGAATCGGCGATGCCTACGTCAGGTCTGACATCGTTGTTGATCTACGTGAGCCTTTTATTGTTTCGCTAGCGATGGCGTACGTAAGCGGTAGGGTTCGGAATGGAGGATGTGCAACAGACAGCGCGTCCGAAAGAATGCACTCGAGTACAAATTAACGCAAACAAATATCCGTTTATTTATTTACATTTAGATATATATACATAGGACAACGCATAGCGTTTCCTTTATAGCTCTACATCAGCGTAACATAATTGATGATGCTCTATACATAGTGTAAGATATTTAATGGATTTTCTATATGTCTAAAAAAGTACTATCGAAATAGGACCCTATTCGTGTGAGAAAGAGAAAGAGAAAACTGGAGAAACATACAATCACATCCTTCCATTTTTTTTATTAAGTGTCCGGCAAAGTATTTCTTTATATAATATGAAAAATTTAAGCGTTATTCTTTAATAAATTTATATAAAATTTTGTTGTTAAATAAAATTTCCATCCTGTCACGTTTATGTTTATTAGGATGGGACTTAGAGTTGAATTTATTAGTTATTAGCACTTACAATTATTTATAAAATCCATCCCTCTATTTAAAATTAAGCTTTTTGTTCTTTTAGTGTAGTAAAAAGTATAAACGTTTTAAAAATAAAACTCGATTAAAGATGGCGCCACCAATCGTTGCCGGTAAAGTTAAGCAATTCGTTGCTCGATTTGTATAATAATTTTTTTATTCAAAAATATTTCAGACATAGTTTCATTTGTAATAAGGCGTGTTTTCTGCGTTTGTTCCTAGGAGAATTTGACACTACGAGATGTTTTTTTTTTTTATTTACAAGACGAAATATTCGATATAAGGAGTGTATGAGAACAAGATATAATAATAACATATGTGATGTGTTTGCTGCAATAGGATGAATTTAAGTTAAATTCTCTATTTTGTACATTTATTTAAGTCAAGTTCAAAACACATAAGTTCAAATTTACAAACGACATTTACAATACTTCGGGCGTAACAAAGTTCCAATACTTTTAATCCTCGACACCAGGACCGTCGAAAAGACACCTTACGACGAACTAACTCTAAAGTCCTTCACAGCCCAACGAGACGAGACAAGCTTCGGGACCAGCTTAGGCGAACTAAGACCAAACGTGAGTCCACGGTGAACTGAACTTCCCGCCACAACTCAATCCTTTTTATAGGATTGAGGAAGAATTGGATTCCACCAATCTGCACTTAGCAGCTCTACAAGATGTCCGCCGATGGTGTGATGTCTCTCAACCAATGAGCGGTCGAGTCTTCAAAAGTGGTCTGATCGCTGTTTCTATATGGCGACAACCGTCGTTAGTCGAACGTTTGGAAAAAGCGCGGGAAAACCGTGTGCCAGACGATTTTTATCCCGACAATTTACTTTATGATTTTTTTTTTTTTGAAAAACCTGCGCTCTTCAGAATGTGCTACATGCAATTTTATTTATTGTAATAATGTAAAAGTTATTTTTTAAAAAATTTCATAACAGCAGGTAAAGTGTCGCAAGTAGTTTTTAAATTTTTATTTTTTTACATTTTTTGGTTGAGGCAGTCTTAATGAATGTCTTAGGTGTTAGCTATTTATGTTAAATAAATATTTTGTTGTTTAATGTTACATTAGTAACCAGAGGAAATAACTTCTGCGTTGCGCACGTCTCAACTTCCTTCTCCGTTTTCATTCTCGTTACCCCGAGTCTCTCTCTACACAAGACCACGAGCTCTCGCAAAGGAAAAGTTCCTGTGTCTCAGAAATTTACAGGTGGTGTCACACTCACCCGTATATGGCAGGTAATACTTTTACCTGCCATATATGTAAGAAAACTGAACGCAGAGAGATTGAAGATTCTATGGCTTTTGGCATAAATAGTGCAATTACCATTTATTTCATAAAACAGATTGAAAAGGTTTGCCGGTTTCCCTAAGATATGATAACATTCAACAGTTAACGGTGATAGCATTAAACAGTTGTGACCATACTCAAAAGTCGGATACAATGGGTATATTTACGCGCAATAAACTGTTTTTCTTTTTACTTGCAGCATAAACAATACTACAGGAATAAATTTTCGTACTTTTTTCAGAAAATATTTTTCGCATGTTTTAAAATGTTCTAGTCTAGTTTTGAAGACATAAAACGCCTATTCTAAAGAGAACCCATTGTTACCAGGGAAAACTATTATTGAAACTAATTTGGCATTTAGTAACATTTTAACTGAATCCAAAACTCCAAAATTAAAAATAATTTTTATTTTTTTATTTTTTAACGTTGGAGCCTATCAGTGGCCGAGTGGATATACCACTAAACACTGGTAGTTGGACGCGTGTTTGTGCCATGCAAACGGATTGGCGACGTGGAGTTTTCTAGATTATCTTCACGTTAGTAACATCAAACTAGGGTACAGTTTCCCATAAAAGACTTCCCGGGAGGCATTTCCCACTCGGTAGATCGTACGTGTGGCGCGCTGCCGGGATCGAATAAAGCTAATTCTGTTTCCACTCTATGGGCACTCTAAACATCTTTTTAATCACTCAAATTCCGAACTCAGCCAAACCCATAATGGTAGTAATCGAGTAACGAAACAAGGGGCCAACACATACAGGACAGTACCAGCCATAAACACTTCCTAATGGTTTCTGCCCAAATTCGATTTCAAGTCCCAATGACAATAAGTTGATGTCTTAATGCTGCAGCAATCAGCCTATGTGATTAAACGGGTATTCAGTCTGAAAAGTCTAACTAATGCGAAAGAAATTTAATGAAAAAACCCCAAATTTCATAAATAAATCGGAAAAATTAAATAGAAATTAAGTTATATTCTAGGAAAAAAGTAACTTACGTTTTTCGGTATTTCTGTCGTTAGAAAAGTCGAAAAAGAGAAAATAATGTTGCTAAAAATTCCTACAAATAAAAACGCACACTTTAAAATCTTCAATCCTTTGCCATATATGCCAATGTAGAAAGACGTTGCAGTGATTGTCAACTGAAACAAGTAATAAACTGATAATGTTGGATTAATCATTTCGTCCATGTCGAGAAGAATGTCACAATATTGGGCGTGTTTCTGAATTATAAAGCGATAATCTAATGGTTCGCCATTTTCTATGGTATCTTCCATTTTTTCACACAGCGACGACATGTTCTCATGTAGTGTGATGCCTATATCTAAGATGTCGAGCAGAGATATCATTAAAAATCCAACTCCGTAAATTATGCACCACTGCATTAGAATTAAATGAAAGACAATTTGACATACATTGTCTTCATTCACGACAAATCCAAGAGTTATTGTAAAAATTGTAATTAGAATCACGTAGAATGACATCAGAATCAAAACAGTATATTTACTTAATTTGAAGTGAATGAATGCGGAAATTTGTTTGAAATTATCCAAGTGAATTTTGCACTTATCCGCAATCAGCTTCGAATAGTTTCTAGTGTTTTCACTTAGAAGAATTTGAAATTCGAAATAAACGAATAGAGTAAAAGACAAGAATAAAATACAATAAATAGTAAAATCATCACCAAAAAGACGATCGATGCCCCCCGTAAACTGATGTCTTTTTTCTCCTTGTAACAGGATAAACAAAAGAATATTGATATTACAATACACGAATAATATTTTTATAAAATTCTGATATAGCTTATACACGAAGTTAGTCCTTTCGTCTTTTAAAGGTAGAAACAGTCCAAAAATGGAGAGAATATTTCTATTTTCTGTAACTCTACATAACAAACAGTAACAATCAAGAGAGTGATTCACAGTGTTACGGATCATTTTCCGACTTTTTTTAATTTAAAAAATCAGCAATTTTTTTTTTTAAAATGTTAAAAATCTATTTCGTGGTAAATGGTGAAAGAGCAAGCTTAAACTAGACAGAAGTGCGTAGTAATAAGACAAAAATGCCATTACGAAATGAAATTCGATTAAGGTGCATCACGCTTTAATCGAAATCTAATTAATTCAAGAATTCTGTAGTGTTTACCTGAGTAATTATTGTGGAATTTAATTGCTATCAAAAGAGATGTAATAAATGACATCCCCCAAAAATTTAAAATACTATTATAATTTCTATTAGACGAACTTAACACAGTTTACAATCTGAATTCGTCGATAAACTATTAAAGACAATTTTAAAAACTAAACAATAGAAGGAACAGGTCTGAATATTTTCTAAAATTACCTTTAGTAAATATTAAATGTCTTGTCTATTATCGTGTGTACATAGTAAAAATCGATGTATTTTAATTTCCATGATCGTTAAGTGAAATTACTAAACCATTTGCATTTTGATGGTCATTATAAATTTTCGAGTGACTACTACTAACAATATAGTGATTAAAATTACGAAATAGGGTTTGAAATAATCTAAAATACAGGTAAACGTTAAACCAGACAATACAGAAATTGTATTGATATTTATGAATGTTTGATGATGTAATATTGAAGAAACAGTATATTCAGATACCTCGCTTCAAAAATTATTTATAAAGTACCGCTAAGTTCGTGCTGACATTCAGAAAGTTTCGAATTCGTACTGAATAAATTTGACAATAGAATGGCTCAAAATGTGTGTATTTAAGTTTACAATGGATTGGTATTAGAAAATAATGGAACATATGACAGTTCTACCAAACTGCTGCTAGCAAGAGGTCTGTAATGAGAAATTAGTATTTGTTTTGGTGTTACACACGTGAAGATATATCGAAAATCCCGAATAATACTCTGCCATTCTGTTAATAAGACTTAAAATAACGACCTGTATTCAGTGGCTTTATTTATTTAGCAACTCCCTCAGATAGCATGAAATACAGGAGTTATATAATGAAAGCGGGACAAATGTATATTTGTGTGTGATTTTCTGCTCGATATGCGGATTTTACTTGGATTGAACAGATTTATGCTTTCTATTTAAGATTGAAAGCAACGACTAGCTGCTTTGAGGCATCTGTTCAGTTCTAAGCTGATAGAAAATACCTCTGTTTTGTGAATATTAATACTTTTTTTTTATATTTACATTTAGTGGATCACTCCCTCTGACCTGTAGCATTAAATGCTATTGGCTTGAGTTACTCCTCTTTTAATTAATCCTGCTTCGCATATGCTTTGCAGGTAGTTAAGATTACATAGTCGCGGTCGTAGCCGCAATACATTAATACCCGACAATTCTATTTTTTACATTAATTATATGTTTGTTGAGTAGAGTATTTGATATCATTAATTTGACAATAAACTATGAGAAAAATGTTTATGTTCTGTTTTTATAACAAGTTTTTATAAATTCATTGAAATANTTCCTGAATTGAGTTAAATATTTTTATTAATCATCTTTTTAAGAATCAATCTTTATGTTGAACCAAGCTTTACAGGTATAACACGTAAATGATGTTCTGTAGTATTAAACACTGTTTTTTGTGTTTAAAAGTAAAGTTTTAGTTGTTTTAAATTTACTATTTTTCCTGAATTGAGATAAATATTTTTATTAATCATCTTTTTAGGAATGAATCTTTATGTTGAATCAAGCTTTACAGGTATAACACGTAAATGATGTTCTGTAGTATTAAACCCTGTTTTTCGTGTTTAAAAATAAAGTTTTAGTTGTTTTAAATTTACTCGAAATGATTTAATACATCCAAACATTCATTATACAGCACAACATCTTTAGTTGTTATATTGACAATAACTCGAAATTAAATTATCTCAAACAATAATATTTTATAGGAGAGAGCCAAGCAAACCTGTAACACTGCAGAAGGCGCATCAGGAGTCAATTTTTACTGACGATATTGCATAAAATCCAGCTGAAAATATAATATTTGGAATGTTTTTTATATAGCTTACTTAAGCGGTAGACAATCTGATGTAGCGTTTGCTATATACAGTGCAGTATTACATTTATTTCAGGACGAAGTTACTTAATAAAATATTTCTGGAAACGTATCTTCGTCATAGACATAAGCATACCTGAAGTTCATTTTTATTACAGACAACACATTTTTATTTCAGCTAAAAAATAAACTGCATGAAGTTGAATTTCGAAATTAACATTAGGTAATAAAAGGAAATTTATACATAATATTAAGATATTATATTCAGATAAGTATACAGAGATAGAACCGACTGATCTGTTATACAAAAACAGAAACTATTATAATTTAACATTTTCCAGTATAATTTATATGAGGAAGAGGTGGCCAAAGTGATAGCCAACCTCTGTGGTTAACCCGAATGAAAAAACAACGTCAGAAAGTTTTGCAAATGTGGCCTAACCAGATATATTTAGAAGTTATAGCGCTGTATCAACATTCAATAAGTCCATTGTGTGTGTGACTTAACACTTAAAAACCTTGCTAAAAGGGCCCTGTTAGTATTACAGAACAAAAAAGTTTTAAAAATAGTGTAATTTATTTCAATGAAATATATCGTAGAAATACTTTAATAATAACAGAATTTAGATATTTTAACTCTTCATTGGTTAGACGATAAACACTGCGTGCTTGAAAGAATGTGGCAAAATTCTTTGCGAAAAAATTCTCAATAATATAATTCATTAAGTTTAATTATTATGAAAAATACAAAAAAAGTTAAAAAACTAGAAAATCCATTTAAATATCTAAGGAAAATATTAATAATCATTAGAATTTCAGAAGTATGTCATAAAAAATAGAAACTTACGGTTTTTGGTATCTGTGTTGTCAAGAAAACCGAAAAAGAAAAAACAATGTTAGTAGCAATTCCAACATATATGAATCCATATTTCACGATCTTCAATCCTTCTCCGTATATGCCAATATAGAAGGACAGTGTTGTGATTGACAATTGAAATAGGTAGTAAACTGCCAACGTTGGGTTAATCATTTCATCTATGTTCAGAAGAATGTCACAATATTGGACATGTTTCTGAATTACAATGCGAAAATCTAATGGTTTGTCGTTCTCCATGGCATTTTCCAACTTTTCACACAAAGAGGACATGTTTCCATGTAGTGTGATGCCTATATCTAAGATAGACA